>NC_057798.1:236942091-237223988 GCF_018294505.1 Triticum aestivum
GGTCAGTGACTGCTTGACATGTTTCTTCCGTTACGAATTCTCTATGCAAAATCATTAACGATCTCTTATGAACCACCTATATATTTGGTATAGGTGTGCCTTCAATGTTCACGTAGAAGACTATTTGAATTTGATATAGATAATACTTTTCAACTGTTCTAAACCTTACATCCATTTTGATATAGGAAATATTTGGTCAGTTGTTCTGCATTCTTTCAGTAACTGGGGTAATTAATCACATGCAAGGGAAAAGTTCTATGGTATTTCCTTTTTTTAGAATCAGCTATATGGTATTTCCTAGGATCACTGTCTAGTCAGTGGGTCGGAGATGCCTCAGATTAACTTAGGAATTATTTTAATAAATGTTTGTCCCTTATTCGTTTTGGGCCTTAAAAGCCTGGAAATATGTTTATGCTAATTATTTTCTAGCATTTAAATTTTATAGTGTTGTTATAGAGGATTAAAACTTTATCTTGTTATGGATTGCATTGCTTGGTGTTTCATTAACATGGGTAGTGAGGTTTGTTGCACACATGAAGCACTGTCGAATCTTGGGGAAGGGGCAATCTACAAACATAATTGTTGGTGTCAATGGCAGCCTGGCAGTTTCTTTCGTTACGATATATCTATGCAAAATCATCAATTAATAATCTCTTAAGAACCACATCTATCTTTGGCATAGATGTGGCGTTAATGTTTGTGTAGAAGATCATATGAATTTGATATAGGCAAATATTCGACCAGTTGTTCTAAACCCTGCATTCATTCGGTAACTGGCATAATTAATCACATGCAAAAAATAGTTCTATGATATTGCCCAGGATTGTTGACTAGTTAGTGGGCCCGAAGACACCTCTGGCTAACTTAGGAACTCTTTTGAAAAGATATTCATCCCTTATTCGTATTGGACCTTAAAAGCCCAAAAGATGGTTGTGATAATTATCCAGCACCGGGCATGTCTTTACCAACCAAACCCATGCCCGAGCTATTGGGCTAGAATACTGTTTTCCTTCCCCCTAACAATCCAACACATACCATAATTAAGTTATGAGGGTGGTACAGTAACGTGCTATAAATATGACATGACCACATATAGAGAAAAATAAACCATGAAAGTGGCGGAGCTTCATTGGACCTTGTGTTGGTGTTTTTCTCATTTAATTGATTAAGATTTAATGGGCCATCTAATTCGGTAAAGTTTGCTTTTGATGTTGGCACCTCTTTCTTGTCGGTGAATGGTCTGATGGTTTACCAATGGATAAACCACTTGATTTGTGCATAAGCCCTTCCCGTATAAAACACAGCTATTTACGTGTTAACCCAATGGGATCTAATACTTTGGGGAAATCATGTAGCGAAAAAAATGTGTGTAGTTATATGACCAAGAGAAAGCGTCAACACTATTTCGTAGATATGCCACCCTATGGTCTTATAGATAAATTACTACCGAAGTTCTTCGCATATATATAAGATTTTATGTATGTGTATGTCAATGATACATGTAGGTTGATATACCTATTCATAGAAATCATTGCTCAACAAAGCCAACTACTTTAAATCATGGGTGAATCAATGATCAAGATGAATAGTCACTTGTTGAAAAGAGATTTGTTGTATACTCCCTCCATTCCACAGTGTAGCACGTATTAGTTTTCTCAAAAATCAAACATGTATATGTTGGACCAAGTTTACAGAATAAATATCAGCATCTAAAAAATACTATATAAATAAGTTGTAGAAATTCACTTCATGATGGATCTAATGATACCTTTGATATATACTATTTTTTCCCACAAAAAAAAACTCTGATACTAATTTTGTAATGTGGATGTTGATTTTTTTTCTAAGAATATAGACATGTCTGACTTAAAACCCCTAATATGCACTACATTGTGGAACAATATATAAATAGTAATGTTATTCATGACATGGGATGCAGAATAAGTTATTTTGCATATGGTGTACTCTTATGTCACTATATTAAAAATAACATTTGATATACAAATAGCAATGTTCATATTGATTCACTGCACAAATTGGCACAAGAAAAAAAAGATATAAATGATAAAACCACAAAAAAATGTTTTTATGTATATTTTACTTTATGTTTTTATGTTCGTAATTTTATGTCACGTAAATAGGGGATGTAGAAATAATAATATCATACATTTAATATAAAGTGTGTGCATGGTTTGTTAACATAAGCGGCTGAACAGTGGCGGAGCTACAAACTCAGAGCAGGGCGGGCCAATCTGAAGAATACCACCAAAAAATTCAGAAATAGCCCAGTTAGGCTCATGCTTTGCATTGTTCTAAGCTGGGGGGCATGGCACTGTTTTGCCCCTACATAGCTCCGCCACTGCGGCTGAAGACCCTCCCAAAAAGGAAAAGGTAATTTCATTTTATTAGGAATCATAACGCTAGCAGTGCATATATGTTGCCAGAACAAAAACTACGTGTATGATTCTTGCCAAAAGAAACAACATGTATTCTTCCTGCAAAAAGGAAAAGAAAATTTGTGTGTATATTTTGTGTTTTTTTTTGCGAATAGTATATTCTGTTTTTAATTGGTTTGTTCTATGTTTTTTAACATAGTACAGATGCAAGCGCTCATATATGGACGCATACACTCATCCCTATAAACGGACATACGCACAACCTACCCCTATGAGCACCTCTGAGAGACTGAGCTGGTATATCATCTTGAGATTTTACGAACTAACCATAGGCGCCTCGTAGTCGACGAGGACGTCTTCTCCCATTGAACGTGCATCGCCAGAAATCCTGAAATAAATTCATGATAAATGCGAGCATCACGACTTGAACCCTGGTGCGTTGGAATACCACTGTCCATCTAACCATCCATAGAGTGGTGGGTTTGCTACCCGTGTATGGACTGCACATACACGAGCGTGCCCGTGGGATGGATGTGCTCTCTTTTTGGCACAAACTATGTGTATATTGATCAGCTTTCGTTCCAAAAATGTAATTTCATGCATACATTTTTTTTGCGAGAAAAAATTAGTCTATTCATCAATCATGGCAGTACATAGAACACTAGAGGTAAAAAGATTACAACCAGATCCATGGACCACCAAGCAACGACTATAAGCGCTGGAGCGAGCCGAAGGCGCGCCGCGGTCATCGGCCCTCCCTCACTGGAGTCGGGGAAACCTTGTTGTAGTAGATAGTCGAGTTGTGCTAAGGCCCCAAAGGACCAGCGCACCAAAGCAGCAACCATCGCCGATGAAGAGAGTTATATATCGAGAAGATCAAACCTTTAACCACATGAACGAAAGAAAACAAAAACTGGATTCAAATAGATCCACCGAAAGACCAACACCGGCTGAATCCCATGAGACCTGACGAAAACACACTTCCGCATCCTCCGACAACGCTATCTGCACCATTAGGACGGGAATGCGGCGTGGATAGGGTGTGGGAGACATTATTCCTACCGAGAGACATCGCCACCGCCATACAACCCCAACCAAGACGTTGAACCTAACAAAATGAGAACGGGGCCCCTCCCTCCGACGGGGGGCCTAGATCCTCTGCACCTCGACGACCCAAAGGCCATCGGAGATGGTGCGGATTGACGACGGTGCCGACGGAAAGAGAAAGAAGACTTTTCTTGAGGAGAAGGAAAGACTCATGCATACATTCAAATGCACACGAATGATCATGAAGTACCCCTTACGCATGCCATTTATTATGTGTAATTAGCTCATGCATGCACATCCCGGGCATTAATTGGCTTGTTTCTATAAGACTACTTCTAGTGGAGAGTGTCATATACTAGTGTCATGCGTATGATACTAGTGTATGACCTTCATAGTGCATACTCCCTCCGTCCGGATTTATTAGACCTCTCAGCATCACAAGCATGTCCCCTTTTATAAGGCCCTGCTTTGGAAAGGTGCATGCATGCAACCATTTCATTGGTTGCATTAAAAGCCATTGTTGTTGATGCCATGGCTGGAAAATCAATACACTTCATGTGTGTTTTTTCATTGGCTGCATGCATGTGAGAGAGTGCATTAGGAGTGGAATAGAAAAATTAATGTGAGCAAATTACTATATGTCTTGGTCTAAGAGAAGTTATCTTTAGGCCTAATAAACCCGAACGGAGGGAGTAGTATCATAGAGTATCTTATTTATTGCCATGCATGACATAAAGTAGCATAGCATTTAATATGGTACGATATCTTCCTATGTTACTCTAACCCCCTCTCTCTTCTTTAATTTTTCACCACATCAGCGTGTTTGCTATTCTCAAATGCATGATACTAGCTAAGGTACCCCCACTATGGCCAACCTAATGCATTAGACTAGTCACGGCGGGGAGTAACTGTTGGGGAACATAGTAATAATTCAAAAAAAATTCCTACATGTCACCAAGATCAATATAGGAGATGCTAGCAACGAGAGAGAGGGAGTGCATCTTCATACCCTTGAAGATCGCTAAGCGGAAGCGTTACAATAACGTGGTTGATGGAGTCGTACTCGCGGGGATTCAAATCGCGGAAGATCCGCGGACGGCGCCTCCGCGTTCAACACACGTACAACCCGGAGACGTCTCCTCCTTGTAGATTGTAGGACCTTGAGAAGAGGTGTCTAGAGGGGGGGGTGATTAGACACTATGTACCAAAGTTGCAGTTTTTAGCCTTTTTAAAGTTTAAGTGGAGTTCAGGCACAAGTTTAACATTCACAACACATAGCAAGCAAGCATGCAAAGAATATATGAGCAGCGGAAAATAAAGCATGCAACTTGCAAGAATGTAAAGGGAAGGGTTTTGGAGGATTCAAACGCAATTGGAGACACAGATGTTTTTGGCGTGGTTCCGATAGGTGGTGCTATCGTACATCCACGTTGATGGAGACTTCAACCCTCGAAGGGTAACGGTTGCGCGAGTCCACGGAGGGCTCCACCCACGAAGGGTCCACGAAGAAGCAACCTTGTCTATCCCACCATGGCCGTCGCCCACGAAGGACTTGCCTCACTAGCGGTAGATCTTCACGAAGTAGGCGATCTCCTTGCCCTTACAAACTCCTTGGTTCAACTCCACAATCTTGTCGGAGGCTCCCAAGTGACACCTAGCCAATCTAGGAGACACCACTCTCCAAGAAGTAAAAAATGGTGCGTTGATGATAAACTCCTTGCTCTTGTGCTTCAAATGATAGTCTCCCCAACACTCAACTCTCTCTCATAGGATTTGGATCTGGTGGAAAGAGGATTTGAGTGGAAAGCAACTTGGGGAAGGCTAGAGATCAAGATTCATATGGTAGGAATGGAATATCTTGGCCTCAACACATGAGTAGGTAGTTCTCTCTCAGAAATAGGATGCTGGAAGTGTAGGTTTAGTCTGATGGCTCTCTCCACGAATGAAGAGGAGGTGGAGGGGTATATATAGCCTCCACACAAAATCTAACCGTTACACACAATTTACCAAACTCGATGGGACCGAATCAACAAACTCGATCAGACCGACTCAGTAAACAATGTGACCGTTAGGGTTTTCGGTGGGACCGAAATGCAACTCGGTAGGACCGATATGATTAGGGTTAGGGCATAACGTAATGTCGGTGAGACCGATTACACAAACTCGGTAGGACCGATTTTCGTAATTAGCTAACCAGAGAGTTGGTCAGGCAAACTCGGTTGGACCGATTATCAAACTCGGTGGGACCAATTTTGGTAATGAGTCAACCAGGAAGTTTGCATTGTAATCTCGGTAGTATCGATTGCTCAAACTCGGTGAGACCGATTTTGATAATGGACATACACAGAGAGATTACAATCCCATCTCGGTGAGACCGAGATCCCTATCAGTGAGACCGATTTGCTTAGGGTTTGTGGCAGTGGCTAAGATATCCAAACTCGGTGGCGCCGGATAGAAAGAATCAGTGGGGCCGAGTTTAACTTTAGGTTTAGGACAAATGTGGATGTGAGAAAGTAGTTGAGGGTTTTGGAGCATATCACTAAGCACATGAAGCAAGAGGCTCATTAAGCAACACCTCATCCCTCCTTGATAGTATTGGCTTTTCCTATAGACTCAATGTGATCTTGGATCACTGAAATGTAAAATGAAGAGTCTTGAGCTTGAAGCTTGAGCCAATCCTTTGTCCTTAGCATCTTGAAGGAGTTCCCACATCCTTTAGTCCATGCCACTCCATTATTGAACTTGTCTGAAATATACTAGATAAAAGTGTTAGTCCAACAAGAGATATGTTGACATTAATTACCAAAACCACCTAGGGAGCACTTGTGCTTTCAATCTCCCCCTTTTTGGTAATTTATGACAACATACATCAAAGCTTTATATAAGGATATAAAGAATAGCATGTAAAGCTTTGGAAAGACATGTAACAAGCATAGGCTCCCCCTACATGTATGCAATCATGTGAATATGAAATATAGAAGCATGTAAGAGCATAACCATGATAGAGCAGGCAATGTGTTACATGTATCTTGGCCATATGCATCAAAGCAAAAGAAAATATTAAAGGAAATACCTTCATGCCCATGAGTCCTTCTTGCAAACAATATGTACATCAGCAAGAATTCCTCATACACATGATTGTGATGCATATACTTACCTTGTAGTCTTGAGTAGGCTTAGGATGGAATGAACCTGTGTAAACAAGGTCAGATAACACAGATGCATCTACTAGCCAGAGTAAACGGAAGAAACCACAAGAATACCAAGACTGGGATGACATGTAGAGAGTGAGTACTATGTACCACAATTGATTAGACATGTCCCCAAGAGTAAAGATATGCAATGAATTTAAATGATTTCTTTCCCTTAGATGTCTTGCTCCCCCTGAATCTAACATGGGATACTGGGAGAAGATAGGGAACAGAAAATCAGAGCTGAAAGATATAAATGAACATAGCTAATGCAAACTAATGCAAATAAGCATCTGGGATCCTTGAGAAATACTCATCGTTTTTGAAAGGGGAAACAAATATGCATGAAACAAATGCAAAAACACAGAAGAAAACACAAGAGAACTTCATCTAGAGATGGTCGGCGACAAAGTCACCTATGTTAGAGTATATTGACTTAGGAGTCAAGTGAGATCACTTGATCATAGGCCATACTCATTGTTTAAGCTCAAAATGGGGTTGCCATTTTTCGTTTAAGCATCTTGATGTATTCACATCTTGTCGAGTTGCTTTAGCTCATGTCTCGGAGTAAAGCTTCTCTAAGATGGAATAACATACCTTGGTTGGTGGTGTTGATCATGTAGTTAAACTTGTGTGAGTTGCTCGAGGTTGATGTAGCTCATCAAGAATTTGGAGCACCACTTGGAATTTGAGTCCATCTACCTACATGGGTTAGTTCTTGCAAGGAAGAGCACTTGTGTATCCAAAAATGACAATCATGAAGCTTAACATAGAATTTGTCAAAGGATATGTTTAAATGGTTTCGTGCTTCCTTGGCTTCAACCACCTTGTGTAGAGACTTGGTGATGTAGAGATTGCTCAAGATATGAGTAGGTTACAACCTCATGGAATTTGATTCAACCAAGTACCTACATGGGTTAGATAACATGCAAGATACAAATATGTCCAAGACATAAGATTTTCATCATAAGAGAAATATCAGGGATTAGTCATAAGCTCATGTCTTGCATGTATCCAATGGAGTTTCTACTCCAAGTTTGAAGCATCAATGATGTTCAATTCTCCTCTCGACCTGCAAAACACTTTCTCATCAAGAGGTTTAGTGAATATATCCGCTAATTGCTTTTCGGTGCGAACATGCTTAAGATCAATGTCACCCTTAGCAACATGATCTCGAATGAAATGGTGTCGAACTTTAATATGCTTAGTTCGAGAATGTTGCACAGGATTATGACCAATTTTGATAACACTTTCATTGTCACAAAGCAATGGAACATGTTTCACATGTATCCCATAATCTTTAAGAGTTTGAGTCATCCAAAGTAATTGAGCACAACATGAACCAGCGGCAATGTATTCCGCTTCGGCGGTGGATAAGGATACCGACTTTTGTTTCTTGGAAGACCAAGACACAAGAGATCTACCAAGAAATTGACAAGTACCCGAAGTGGACTTTCTATCAACCTTGTCTCCGGCATAGTCCGAGTCGGAGTAGCCAACAAGATCGAAAGAGGCCCTCTTAGGATACCAAATGCCAAAATTTGGTGTATGGATTAAGTATCTCACTATCCTTTTCACAGCCTTAAGATGACATTCTTTAGGAGCAGCTTGATATCGCGCACACATGCACACACTTAGCATAATATCGGGACGTGAAGCACATAGATATAACAATGAACCAATCATGGAGCGATAAACCTTTTGATCGACCGGTTCACCATCTTTGGTCAAATCAAGATGTCCACTAGTAGGCATGGGTGTAGACATACCTTTGCATTCTTGCATATTGAACTTCTTGAATAAGTCCTTAGTGTACTTCGTTTGAGAGACAAAAGTACCTTCCTTAGTTTGCTTGATTTGCAACCCAAGAAAGAATTTGAGTTCACTCATCATTGACATCTCAAACTTCTCCGACATTAGCTTCCCAAACTTCTCACTAAAATGAGGGTTAGTTGAACCAAATATAATATCATCAACATAGATCTGGCACACAAATAGTTCACCATTAACCCTTTTAGTAAAAAGAGTAGAATCAATTTTCCCAATTTCAAAACCTTTTTCAATAAGGAACTTGGTCAAGCATTTATACCATGCTCTAGGAGCTTGTTTAAGACCATAAAGAGCTTTGTGAAGTTTGTAAACATGATTGGGTTTCTTAGGATTGACAAAGCCGGGAGGTTGTTTAACATAAACTTCCTCCTCTATTTCACCATTTAGAAAAGCACTTTTAATGTCCATTTGGTACAATGTGATATCATGGTGATTAGCATAGGCAAGTAAGATGCGAATAGACTCAAGTCTAGCAACGGGAGCATAAGTCTCACCATAGTCCATACCTTCGACTTGTTTGTAGCCTTGGGCGACGAGACGTGCTTTGTTGCGAACTACTTGTCCATCTTCATCTTGCTTGTTGTGAAACACCCATTTGGTACCGATGATGTTGTGGTTGTTGTCGGGCTTCTCAACCAATGTCCAAACTTGGTTCCTCTCAAAGTTGTGTAGATCTTCATGCATAGCATTTATCCAATCCGAATCTTCCAATGCTTCTTTGACCTTCATAGGTTCAATGCTAGAGATGAAAGAATAGTTTTCACAAAAGTTAGCTAAACGAGTTTTAGAGCGAGTGATTCTCCCGGTTTGAATATCATTGTAGATCTGCTCGACGAGATGGTCTTTAGCAATTCTTGCTCGAACTCGTGAAAGCTTTTGCTTGGATCTTCGTTGAACATCTTCTTCATCTTGTTCTTCTTCTTGGCCTTCTTCACTGTTGGCGTTTTCGTTCTCTTGTCGTGGTGGAGAAGGAGGTCGTTGACATTCATCTTGATGCACTTCCTCGTTTCCTTCATCTTGGTGTGTCGCACTTGTGGATGCTTCCGTATCAACTCTTGGTTCACCTTGTCGTGAAGTAGAAGCTTCCACTTGGACAGACGAGGTACTCTCCTTCACCTCCGTTGGACGAACCTTGCCAATAGACAAGTCTTGGATTGCTTCCGAAGGATCTTTGTCTCCTACATCAATTGGCAATTTCTCTACTTGCGAGCCGTTAGATTCATCAAACTTCACATCTACCGTCTCTTCAACCTTTCGGGTGAAATTGTTGTAGACACGGTAAGTGTGAGAGTTTGATCCATAACCTAGTAGGAATCCTTCATGAGACTTAGGAGCAAATTTAGAACGACGATGCTTATCAAGAATGTAGCACTTTGAGCCGAATACTCGAAAGTATCCAACTTGGGGTTTGTTACCGGTGAGGAGCTCGTATTCCGTCTTGCCGAGTAGCTTGTGAAGATACAAGCGATTTGTTGCATGACAAGCTGTCTCAACCGCTTCTGCCCAAAAGTGCTTCGGCGTCTTGTACTCATCAAGCATCGTTCTCGCCATTTTGATCAGCGTCTGGTTCTTCCTCTCAACAACTCCATTTTGTTGAGGTGTGTACGTAGCCGAGAACTTGTGTGAAATCCCTTCTTCATCAAGAAAGGTGTCCACATTAGCATTCTTGAACTCTGTTCCGTTGTCGCTGCGAACCTTCTTGATCTTCACTTCAAATTGATTTTCGGCCTTCCTAGCGAAGTTCTTGAAGATCTTTTGGACCTGCGATTTATCATTGAGAAAGAACACCCACGTAAATCTGGAAAAATCATCAACTATAACTATACCAAAAGAATTTCCACCGAGACTCTTGTAAGAGTTGGGACCAAAGAGATCCATGTGAAGTAGCTCAAGTGGCCTATTTGTGGTCATGATGTTCTTCACGGGATGCCTTCCTCCAACCTGTTTACCTGCTTGACAAGCACTGCAAAGTCTATTCTTATCAAATATGACATTGTTAACTCCAAGGATATGATTTCCTTTAATAAGCTTGTCAAGGTTTCTCATGCCAACGTGACCTAGTCGTCTATGCCATAACCAAACTTTTGAGGATTTAGCAATGAAGAAAGTTTTAGGTTGAGCCTTTTTAGTGAAATCAACAATGTATAGATCACCTCTACGGATGCCGGTAAAGACCATTTTATGATTGTCTCGACGAAACACTTGGCAATCAACTTCAGTAAATAAGACATTGAAACCAAAGTCAGCAAGTCTAGATACTGAAAGTAAGTTGTATCCAAGAGATTAAATGAGCATGACATTTTGTATGGAGCTATCATGTGAGATGGCCACCTTACCAAGGCCAACCACCTTACCCTTTGAGTTGTCACCGAAAGTGACATACTTTCGAGGACTATCATTATCAGCAAGCTCACGAAACATGTCTTTATCTCCGGTCTTGTGATCGGTACATCCACTGTCAAGGACCCATTCCTTTCCTCCTGACATGTATCCCCGAATATTTGCCATAAGACCAAAATGTCTCATTGCATCATCAAGATCAAAGTCACTATCATGATCCTCATCATAGTATCCATGTTCAACATCGTCATGTGGTGGATCAAGTCCTAGAGAGGGTGATTCGTTAGAGTGATTTTGACAATGATCTTGTCTATGAATTTCTATAGCTTCGGAAGTAATATCACTAATAATACCAACATTTCCTTTGGCACACATAAGGTTTGTAAGCTCAAAAAGACGATCACCAAACATAGGATCACTAGTATTCATCTTACTCAAAGCAATAGACTTACGGAGAATTTCATCAAGATTTTTCAAAGAATAATCAGGAAATCGTTCCTCAAGAAATTTCCATATAGTGTAGGCACACTCAAGAGTAGGCAGTTTTATAATCAGGTTTCTAGGCAAGCCTCTAGTGATAAGATTAACAGTTATAACATTCCTAATCATGTTAATTGACTCATCAAGGGTAGGATGCATAGGATCAACACAAGGTGCACAAGGACTAGCAATGTACTTGTTCAAATGATATTGATTGAAAATTACAAGCATCTCATTTTTCCACTCATGAAAATACTCTCCATCAAGAATAGGCACTTTATGTCTAAGACTCCCCAAAGTAGACTCATCCATCTTCCTCCAATGGTGATTAAACTAAAGAAATGGAGACCAATGCTCTGATACCACCTGTAGGACCTTTAGAAAAGGTGTCTAAAGGGGGGTGATTAGACACTATGTACCAAAGTTGCAGTTTTTAGCCTTTTAAAAGTTTAAGTGGAGTTTAGACACAAGTTTAACATTCACAACACATAGCAAGAAAGCATGCAAAGGGTATATGAGCAGCGGAAAATAAAGCATGCAACTTGCAAGAATGTAAAGGGAAGGGTTTTGGAGGATTCAAACGCAATTGGAGACACAGATGTTTTTGGCATGGTTCCGATAGGTGGTGCTATCGTACATCCACGTTGATGGAGACTTCAACCCACGAAGGGTAACGGTTGCGCGAGTCCACGGAGGGCTCCACCCACGAAGGGTCCACGAAGAAGCAACCTTGTCTATCCCACCATGGTCGTCGCCCACGAAGGACTTGCCTCACTAGCGGTAGATCTTCATGAAGTAGGCGATCTCCTTGCCCTTACAAACTCCTTGGTTCAACCCCACAATCTTGTTGGAGGCTCCCAAGTGACACCTAGCCAATCTAGGAGACACCACTCTCCAAGAAGTAACAAATGGTGCATTGATGATGAACTCCTTGCTCTTGTGCTTCAAATGATAGTCTCCCCAACACTCAACTCTCTCTCATAGGATTTGGATCTGGTGGGAAGAGGATTTGAGTGGAAAGCAACTTGGGGAAGGCTAGAGATCAAGATTCATATGGTAGGAATGGAATATCTTGGCCTCAACACATGAGTAGGTAGTTCTCTCTCAGAAATAGGATGCTGGAAATGTAGGTTTAGTCTGATGGCTCTCTCCACGAATGAAGAGGAGGTGGAGGGGTATATATAGCCTCCACACAAAATCTAACCGTTACACACAATTTACCAAACTTGGTGGGACCGAATCAACAAACTCGGTCGGACCGACTCAGTAAACAATGTGACCGTTAGGGTTTTTGGTGGGACCGAAATGTAACTTGGTAGGACCGATATGATCAGGGTTAGGGCATAACGTAATCTCAGTGAGACCGATTACACAAACTCGGTAGGACCGATTTTGGTAATTAGCTAACCAAAGAGTTGGTCAGGCAAACTCGGTTGGACCGATTATCAAACTCGGGGGGACCGATTTTGGTAATGAGTCAACCAGGAAGTTTGCATTGTAATCTCGGTAGTATCGATTGCTCAAACTCGGTGAGACCAATTTTGATAATGGACATACACAGAGAGATTACAATCCCATCTCGGTGAGACCGAGATCCCTATCGGTGAGACCGATTTGCTTAGGGTTTGTGGCAGTGGCTAAGATATCCAAACTCGATGGCGCCGGATAGAAAGAATCAGTGGGGCCGAGTTTGACTTTAGATTTAAGACAAATGTGGATGTGAGAAAGTAGCTGAGGGTTTTGGAGCATATCACTAAGCACATGAAGCAAGAGGCTCATTAAGCAACACCTCATCCCTCCTTGATAGTATTGGCTTTTCCTATAGACTCAGTGTGATCTTGGATCACTGAAATGTAAAATGAAGAGTCTTGAGCTTGAAGCTTGAGCCAATCCTTTGTCCTTAGCATCTTGAAGGAGTCCCCACATCCTTTAGTCCATGCCACTCCATTGTCTTACTTGTTTGAAATATACTAGATAAAAGTGTTAGTCCAACAAGAGATATGTTGACATTAATTACCAAAACCACCTAGGGAGCACTTGTGCTTTCATAGATCCAACAAGGGGAGAGTATAAGTTGAGGGAGAAATCCGGTAGCACGACGGCATGGTGGTGGAGCTCGTGGTTCTCCGGTAGAGCTTCGCTACGCTCAATGGAGGAGGAGGAGGAGTTGGAAGGGGAGGGCTGCGCCAGGGGCAAGGGGTGTAGCTCCCATGCGCCTCCCCACTATATATAGGGGTATAGGGGGCTAGTTTCTTTCCCTCTAAGTCCATTGGGGCGTTTACAAAGGTGGTAGGAAATAAATCTCATCCTTTCCCTTCCCCAGCGATTGTTACCCCCTTTTTAGGGATCTTTATCTTATCCCTTCGGGATATGATCTTATTCCTTCTAAGGGGGGATCTTGGTGCGCCTTGACCAGGAGTGTGGGGCCTTGCTCCCACTACCCACGTTCATTTGGGTCCCCCCATGCATGTGGGACCCACTCCGGAACCTTCTAGAACTTTCCCGGTACAATAACGAAAAATCGTGAACATTTTCCGGTGGCCAAAATAGGACTTCCCATATATAAATCTTTACCTCTGGACCATTCCGAAACTCCTCGTGACGTCCAACTTTTGGTAACCACATACAATTCCCATTAGAACTCTAGCGTCACCGAACCTTAAGTGTGTAGACCCTACGGGTTCGGGAACCATGCATACATGACCGAGATGCCTCTTCGGGCAATAACCAATAGCGGGATCTGGATACCCATATTGGCTCCCACATGTTCCACGATGATCTCATCGGATGAACCACGATGTCGGGGATTCAATCAATCCCATATACAATTCCCTTTGTCCATCGGTATGTTACTTGCCCGAGATTCGATCGTTGGTATCCCTATACCTTGTTCAATCTTGTTACCGACAAGTCTCTTTACTCGTTCCGAAACACATGATCCCATGGCTAACTCGTTAGTCACATTGAGCTCATTATGATGATGCATTACTAAGTGGGCCTAGAGATACCTCTCCGTCATATGGAGTGACAAATCCCAGTCTCTATTCGTGCCAACTCAACAGACACTTTCGGAGATACTTGTAGTGCACCTTTATACACACCCAGTTACGTTGTGATGCTTGATACACCCAAAGAATTCCTACGGTATCCGGGAGTTGCACAATCTCATGATCTAAGGAAATGATACTTGACATTAGAAAAGATCTAGCAAACGAACTATGCAATCTTGTGCTATGCTTACGATTGGGTCTTGTCCATCACATCATTCTCCTAATGATGTGATCCCGTTATCAACGACATCCAATGTCCATGGTCAGGAAACCACAACCATCTATCGATCAATGAGCTAGTCAACTAGAGGATCACTAGGGACATATTGTAGTCTATGCGTTCACACATGTATTATGGTTTCCGGTTAATACAATTATAGCATGAACAATAGACAATTATCATGAACAAGGAAATGTAATAATAAGTATTTTATTATTGCCTCTAGGGCATATTTCCAATAGTCTCCCACTTGCACTAGAGTCAATAATCTAGTTACATTGTGATGAATCGAACACCCATAGAGTTCTGGTGCTGATCATGTTCTACTCGTGGAAGAGGTTTAGTCAACGAATCTGCGACATTCAGATCCGTGTGCACTTTACAAATATCTATGTCTCCATCTTGAATATATTCATGAATGGAGTTGAAGCGACGCTTGATGTGCTTGGTCTTCTTGTGAAACCTGGGATCCTTGGCAAGGGCAATAGCTCCAGTGTTGTCACAAAAGAGAGTCGTCGGGCCCGACGCATTGGGAATCACTCCTAGGTCAGTGATAAACTCCTTCGTCTAGACTACTTCTTATGCTGCTTCCGAAGCAGCTATGTGAAGGAAATATGCCCTATAGGCAATAATAAAGTTATTATTTATTTCCTCATATCATGATAAATGTTTATTATTCATGCTAGAATTGTATTAACCGGAAACATAATACATGTGTGAATACATAGACAAACATAGTGTCACTAGTATGCCTCTACTCGACTAGCTCGTTGATCAAAGATGGTTGAGTTTCCTAGCCATAAACATGAGTTGTCATTTAATTAACGGGATCACATCATTAGGAGAATGATGTGATTGACTTGACCCATTCTGTTAGCTTAGCACTTGATCGTTTAGTATGTTGCTATTGCTTTCTTCATGACTTATACATGTTCCTATGACTATGAGATTATGCAACTCCCGTTTACCGGAGGAACACTTTGTGTGCTACCAAATGTCACAACATAACTGGGTGATTATAAAGGAGCTCTACAGGTGTCTCCGAAGGTACTTGTTGAGTTGGCGTATTTCGAGATTAGGATTTGTCACTCCGATTGTCGGAGAGGTATCTCTAGGCCCTCTCGGTAATGCACATCACTATAAGCCTTGCAAGCAATGTGACTAATGAGTTAGTTGTGGGATGATGCATTACATAACGAGTAAAGAGACTTGCCGGTAACGAGATTGAACTAGGTATTGAGATATCGACGGTCGAATCTCGGGCAAGTAACATACCGATGACAAAGGGAACAACATATGTAGTTATGCGGTTTGACCGATAAAGATCTTCGTAGAATATGTGGGAACCAATACGAGCATCCAGGTTCCACTATTGGTTATTGACCGGAAACGAGTCTCGGTCATGTCTGCATAATTCTCGAACCCGTAGGGTCCGCATGCTTAAAGTTTGGTGACGATCGATATTATGAGTTTTTGTGTTTTGATGTACCGAAGGTAGTTCGGAGTCCCGGATATGATCACAGACATGACAAGGAGTCTCAAAATGGTCGAGACATAAAGATTGATATATTGGATGACTATGTTCGGACACCGGAATGGTTTTGGACATATACCGGAGTATCGGGGGTTACCGGAACACCCCGAGGGGTTTATTGGGCCTCATGGGTCCTAGTGGAGAAGAGGAGGGGCGGCCAGCGCAGGCCGCGCGCCCCCTCCCCCTCTAGTCCGAATTGGACATGGAGGGGGGGCGGTGCCCCCCTTTCCTTCCTCTCTCTCTCTCTCCCTTTCCCCCTTCTCTTACTACTACAAGGAAAGGAGGAGCCCTACTCCCGGTGGGAGTAGGACTCCCCCCTTGGTGTGCCCTCCTCCTAGGCCGGCCGCCTCCCCCCTTGCTCCTTTATATACGGGGGCAGGGGGCACCTCTAGACACAACAATTGATCATTGATCTCTTAGCCATGTGCGGTGCCCCCTCCACCATATTGCACCTCGGTAATATCATAGCGTACTTAGGCGAAGCCCTGCGTCGGTAGCATCATCAACACCGTCATCACGCCGTCGTGCTGACGGAACTCTCCCGCAAAGCTCTGCTGGATCGGAGTTCGTGGGACGTCATCGAGTTGAACGTGTGCTGAACTCGGAGGTGCCGTACGTTCGGTACTTGATCGGTCGGATTGTGAAGACGTACGACTACATCAACCGCGTTGTGCTAACGCTTCCGCTTTCGGTCTACGAGGGTACATGGACAACACTCTCCCCTCTCATTGCTATGCATCACCATGATTTTGCATGTGCGTAGGATTTTTTTTGAAATTACTACGTTCCCCAACAGTGGCATATGAGCCTGGTTTTATGCCTAGATGTTATATGCACGAGTAGAACACAAGTGAGTTATGTGCGATACAAGTCATACTGCTTACCAGCATGTCATACTTTGGTTCGACGGTATTGTTGGATGAAGTGGCCCGGACTGACATTACGCGTACGCTTACGCGAGACTGGTTCTACAAACGTGCTTTGCACATAGGTGGCTGGCGGGTGTCAGTTTCTCCAACTTTAGTTGAACCGAGTGTGGCTACGCCCGATCCTTGAGAAGGTTAAAAAAACACTAACTTGACGAAATATCGTTGTGGTTTTGATGCGTAGGTAAGAATGGTTCTTGCTTAGCCCATAGCAGCCACGTAAAACTTGCAACAATAAAGTAGAGGACGTCTAACTTGTTTTTGCAGGGCATGTTGTGATGTGATATGGTCAAGACATGATGCTAAATTTTATTGTATGAGATGATCATGTTTTGTAACAAAGTTATCGGCAACTGGCAGCAGCCATATGGTTGTCGCTTTATTATATGGAATGCAATCGCCCTGTAATTGCTTTACTTTATCACTAAGCGGTAGCGATAGTCGTAGAATCAATAGTTGGCGAGACGACAACAATGCTACGATGGAGATCAAGGTGTCGCGTGATACGTCTCCAACGTATCTATAATTTATGAAGCATTCATGCTATATTATTATCTGTTTTGGATGTTTATGGGCTTTATTATACACTTTTATATTATTTTTGGGACTAACCTATTAACCGGAGGCCCAGCCCATATTGTTGTTTTCTTGCCTATTTCAGTGTTTCGAAGAAAAAGAATATCAAACGGAGTCCAAACGGAATGAAACCTTCGGGAGCGTTATTTTTGGAACGGAAGCGATCCAGGAGACTTGGAGTTGAAGTCAAGGAATCTTCGAGGTGGCCATGAGGGTGGGGGCGCGCCCCCCTACCGGGCGCGCCCCCTGTCTCGTGGGCCCCTCGAGGCTCCCCCGACCGACTTCTTTCGCCTATATATTCCCATATACCATAAAAACATCAAAGACAACAATAGATCGGGAGTTCCGCCGCCGCAAGCCTCTGTAGCCACCAAAATCCTCTCGGGAGCCCGTTCCGGCACCCTGCCGGAGGGGGGATCCCTCATCGGTGGCCATCTTCATCATCCCGGCGCTCTCCATGACAAGGAGGGAGTAGTTCACCCTCGGGGCTGAGGGTATGTACTAGTAGCTATGTGTTTGATCTCTCTCTCTCTCTCGTGTTCTCTCTATGGCACAATCTTGATGTATCACGAGCTTTGCTATTATAGTTGGATCTTATGATGTTTCTCCCCCTCTACTCTCTTGTAATGGATTTAGTTTTCCCTTTGAAGTTATCTTATCATATTGAGTCTTTAAGGATTTGAGAACACTTGATGTATGTCTTGCCGTGCTTATCCGTGGTGACAATGGGATATCATATGATCCACTTGATGTATGTTTTGGTGATCAACTTGCGGGTTCCGCCCAAGAACCTATGCATAGGGATTGGCACACGTTTTCGTCTTGACTCTCCGGTAGAAACTCTGGGGCACTCTTTGAAGTACTTTGTGTAGGTTGAATAGATGAATCTGAGATTGTGTGATGCATATCGTATAATCATGCCCACGGATACTTGAGGTGACAATGGAGTATCTAGGTGACATTAGGGTTTTGGTTGATTTGTGTCTTAAGGTGTTATTCTAGTATGAACTCTATGATAGATTGAATGGAAAGAATAGCTTCATGTTATTTTACTACGGACTCTTGAATAGATAGAACAGAAAGGCTAACTTTGAGGTGGTTTCGTACCCTACCATAATCTCTTTGTTTGTTCTCCGCTATTAGTGGCTTTGGAGTGACTCTTTGTTGCATGTTGAGGGATAGTTTTATGATCCAATTATGTTATTATTGTTGAGAGAACTTGCACTAGTGAAAGTATGAACCTTAGGCCTTGTTTCCTACCATTGCAATACCGTTTACGCTCACTTTTATCATTAGTTACCTTGCTGTTTTTATATTTTCAGATTACAAAAACCTATATCTACCATCCATATTGCACTTGTATCACCATCTCTTCACCGAACTTGTGCACCTATATAATTTACCATTGTATTGGGTGTGTTGGGGACACAAGAGACTTTTTGTTATTTGGTTGCAGGGTTGTTTGAGAGAGACCATCTTCATCTTACGCCTCCCACGGATTGATAAACCTTAGGTCATCCACTTGAGGGAAATTTGCTAATGTCCTACAAACCTCTGCACTTGGAGGCCCAACAACGTCTACAAGAAGAAGGTTGTGTAGTAGACATCAAGCTCTTTTCTGGCGCCGTTGCCGGGGAGGTGAGTGCTTGAAGGTATATCTTTAGATCTTGCAATCGAATCTTTTAGTTTCTTGTTTTATCACTAGTTTAGTTTATAAAAGAAAACTATAAAAAATGGAGTTAAGTTTGTCTCATACGCTTCATCTTTTCAATATCTTACGCGAGAAGGATGGAAAGGAAAATTGTGCTCAAGTGCTAGAAGAAGAAGTCTATAAAATGTTTGGCACTAAATCTTTGAATGATGAGCATGATTGCAATGTTGTTAGTATGAATTCCTTGAATATCCATGATGCTAATGATATGCAAAGCCACAAGTTTGGGGAAGCTATGTTTGATGAATATG
Organism: Triticum aestivum; assembly: GCF_018294505.1. Classification (NCBI taxonomy): domain Eukaryota; kingdom Viridiplantae; phylum Streptophyta; class Magnoliopsida; order Poales; family Poaceae; genus Triticum; species Triticum aestivum. Next base: position 236,961,644 of record NC_057798.1, read on the forward strand.
ATATGTTTAGTCCCCCAAGTTTTGATGAGAATATTTATTATGATGAAAGCATGCCTCATATTTATGATGATTATATTTATGAAAGTGGATTTAGAGAGGTCATGACTTTATTTAGTGATGAATCCACTATTTCGGAAGAGGTTCCAATTGATTATGAGAACAAAGTTGCTATCTTTGATGATTATTGTGATGACTTGTATGCTATTAGGAATAATGATAACCATGAAACTTGTCATCACGATTTTAGTTTTTAATTGGATTATGCCTCACATGATAATTATTTTGTTGAGTTTGCTCCCACTACTATTCATGAGAAGAATTTTGCTTATGTGGAGAGTAGTAAATTTTCTATGCAAGTACATCATGAAAATAATGCTTTAGGTGCTGGTTATATTGTTGAATTTATTCATGATGCCACTGAAAATTATTATGAGGGAGGAACATATGCATTTAGGAATTGCAATAATATCAAGTTTCCTCTCTATGTGCTTAAAATCTTGAAGTTATGCTTGTTTTGCCTTCCTATGCTAGTTGATTATTGTTCCCATAAGTTGTTTGCTCACAAAATCCCTGTGCATAGGAAGTGGGTTAGACTTAAATGTGCTAGCCATATGCTTCATGACGCTCCCGTTATGTTTCAATTCTTATCTTTTATGCGAGCATCACTGTCATCATCATGCCTAGCTAGAAAGGCATTAAAAAAAGCGCTTGTTGGGAGACAACCCAATATTTACCCTTACTATTTTTGTGTGTCCACATGATTATGCTAATATAGTAATCATGTTTTATAGCTTTTGTTTCAATAAAGTGCCAAGTAAGACCTTTAGGATAGCTTACGGTGATAGTTGTGTTGATCCTGCTGAAAATCAGAAACTTTTGCACCCAGTAAATTAGTTTTGGTAATTCACAGAAACGTGCTTTTTATATGATTCTTTTTTCTCTGGATTGGTACACAAATTACTTAGGACTTACTAATTTGGTAGGATTTTTAGAGTTCCAGAAGTATACGTTTGATACAGATTACTACAGACTGTTCTGTTTTTGACAGATTCTGTTTTCTATGTGCTGTTTGCTTATTTTGATGAATCTATGAGTAGTATCGGAGGGTATGAACCATAGAGAAGTTGGAATACAGTAGATATTACACCAATATTAATTTATAATGAGTTCATAACAGTACCTAAGTGGTGATTTATTTTCTTATACTAACGGAGCTTACGAGTTTTCTGTTGAGTTTTGTGTTGTGAAGTTTTCAAGTTTTGGGTAAAGATTCGATGGACTATGGAATAAGGAGTGGCAAGAGCCTAAGCTTGGGGATGCCCAAGGCACCCCAAGGCAATATTCAAGGACAACCAAAAGCCTAAGCTTGGGGATGCCCCGGATGACATCCTCTCTTTCGTCTTCGTCCATTAGTAACTTTACTTGGAGCTATATTTTTATTCACCACATGATATGTGTTTTGCTTGGAGCATCATTTTATTTTGTTAGTATTTGCTTGATGTTATTTATAATAATGTTTTGCATCTATATTTTCAATAAAAATGTCAAGTATAGCCTTTACCATGCTTATTTTTCTAGTATACATGTTGCTGTTTGAAACAGAAAGTTTACCGCTGTTGAAAAAATTCCCTAGCCTTTACCATGCTTTATTATACACTTTTATATTATTTTGGGGACTAACCTATTAATCGGAGGCCCAGCCCATATTGCTGTTTTCTTGCCTATTTCAGTGTTTCGAAGAAAAAGAATATCAAACGGAGTCCAAACGGAATGAAACCTTCGGGAGCGTTATTTTTGGAACGGAAGCGATCCAGGAGACTTGGAGTTGAAGTTAAGGAAGCTTCGAGGTGGCCACGAGGGTGGGGGCGCGTCCCCTATCTCGTGGGCCCCTCGAGGCTCCCCCGACCGACTTCTTTTGCCTATATATTCCCATATACCCTAAAAACATCAAAGACAACAATAGATCAAGAGTTCCGCCGCCGCAAGCCTCTATAGCTACCAAAAACCTCTCAGGAGCCCGTTCCGGCACCCTCCCGGAGGGGGGATCCCTCACCGGTTGCCATCTTCATCATCCCGGCGCTCTCCATGACGAGGAGGGAGTAGTTCACCCTCGGGGCTGAGGGTATGTACCAGTAGCTATGTGTTTGATCAATCTCTCTCTTGTGTTCTCTCTATGGCACGATCTTGATGTATCACGAGCTTTGCTATTATAGTTGGATCTTATGATGATTCTCCCCCTCTACTCTCTTGTAATGGATTGAGTTTTCCCTTTGAAGTTATCTTATCAGATTGAAACTTTAAGGATTTGAGAACACTTGATGTATGTCTTGCCGTGCTTATTTGTGGTGACAATGGGATATCACGTGATCCACTTGATGTATGTTTTGGTAATCAACTTGCGGGTTCCGCCCATGAACCTATGCATAGGGGTTGGCACACATTTTCGTCTTGACTCTCCGGTAGAAACTTTGGGGCACTCTTTGAAGTACTTTGCGTAGGTTGAATAGACGAATCTGAGATTGTGTGATGCATATCGTATAATCATGCCCACAGATACTTGAGGTGACAATGGAGTATCTAGGTGACATTAGGGTTTTGGTTGATTTGTGTCTTAAGGTGTTATTCTAGTATGAACTCTATGATAGATTGAACAGAAAGAATAGCTTCATGTTATTTTACTACGGACTCTTGAATAGATAGAAGAGAAAGGATAACTTTGAGGTGGTTTCGTACCCTACCATAATCTCTTCGTTTGTTCTCTACTATTAGTGGCTTTGGAGTGACTCTTTGTTGCATGTTGAGGGATAGTTATATGATCCAATTATGTTATTATTGTTGAGAGAACTTGCACTAATGAAAGTATGAACCTTAGGCCTGGTTTTCTACCATTGCAATACTGTTTACGCTCACTTTTGTCATTAGTTACCTGGCTGTTTTTATATTTTCAGACTACAAAAACCTATATCTACCATCCATATTGCACTTGTATCACCATCTCTTCGCCGGACTAGTGCACCTATACAATTTACCATTGTATTGGGTGTGTTGGGGACACAAGAGACTTTTTGTTATTTGGTTGCAGGGTTGTTTGAGAGAGACCATCTTCATCCTACGCCTCCGACGGATTGATAAACCTTAGGTCATCCACTTGAGGGAAATTTGCTACTGTCCTACAAACCTCTGCACTTGGAGGCCCAACAACGTCTACAAGAAGAAGGTTGTGTAGTAGACATCATCATGCCGGTGATGATGGTGATCATGACGGTGCTTCGGAGATGGAGATCACAAGCACAAGATGATGATGGCCATATCATATCACTTATATTGATTGCATGTTATGTTTATCCTTTATGCATCTTATTTTTCTTTGATTGACGGTAGCATTATAAGATGATCTCTCAGTAAATTTCAAGGTATAAGTGTTCTCCATGAGTATGCACTGTTGCGAAAGTTCTTTGTGCTGAGACACCATGTGATGATCGGGTGTGATAAGCTCTACATTCAAATACAACGGGTGTAAGACAGTTTTACACACGCAGAATACTCAGGTTAAACTTGACGAGCCTAGCATATGCAGATATGGCCTCGGAACATTGAGACCTAAAGGTCGAGCATGAATCATAGAGTAGATATGATCAACATAGTGTGTTGGAAATATGCCCTAGAGGCAATAATAAAAGGATTATTATTATATTTCCTTGTTCATGATAATTGTCTTTTATTCATGCTATAATTGTATTATCTGGAAATCGTAATACACGTGTGAATACATAAACCACAATACATCCCTAGTAAGCCTCTAGTTGACTAGCTCGTTGGTCAACAGATAGTCATGGTTTCCTGACTATGGACATTGGATGTCATTGACAACGGGATCACATCATTAGGAGAATGATGTGATGGACAAGACCCAATCCTAAGCATAGCACAAGACCGTGTAGTTCGTTTTGCTAGAGCTTTTCCAATGTAACTCCCGGATACCGTAGAAGTGCTTTGGGTGTACCAAACATCACAACGTAACTGGGTGACTATAAAGGTGCACTACAGGTATCTCCAAAAGTGTCTGTTGGGTTGACACGGATCGAGACTGGGATTTGTCACTCCGTATGACGGAGAGGTATCTCTGGGCCCACTCGGTAATGCATCATCATAATGAGCTCAAAGTGACCAAGTGTTTGGTCACGGGATCATGCATTACGGTACGAGTAAAGTGACTTGCCGGTAACGAGACTGAACAAGGTATTGGGATACCGACGATCGAGTCTTGGGCATGTAACGTACCGATTGACAAAGGGAATTGTATACAGGGTTGTTCGAATCCTCGACATCGTGGTTCATCCGATGAGATCATCGAGGAGCATGTGGGAGCCAACATGGGTATCCAGATCCCGCTGTTGGTTATTGCCCGAGAGCCGTCTCGGTCATGTCTACGTGTCTCCCGAACCCGTAGGGTCTACACACTTAAGGTTCGGTGACGCTAGGGTTGTATGAATATGAGTATGCAGTATACCGAATGTTGTTCGGAGTCCCGGATGAGATCCCGGACATCACGAGGAGTTCCGGAATGGTCAGGAGGTAAAGAATTATATATAGGAAGTGGTATTTCGGCCATCGGGAAAGTTTCGGGGCCACCCGGTATTGTACCGGGACCACCGGAAGGGTCCAGGGGGTCCACCGGGTGGGGCCACCCATCCCGGAGGGCCCCAAGGGCTGAAGTGGGGAGGGGAACCAGCCCATAGTGGGCTGGTGCGCCCCCCTTGGCCCACCCCCTGTGCCTAGGGTTGAAACCCTAGGGTGGGGGGGGGGGGGCGCCCCACTTGCCTTGGGGGGCACTCCACCCCCTTGGCCGCCGCCCCCTTGGGAGATTGGATCTCCCAGGGCCGGCGCCCCCCCTGGGGGCCTATATAAAGGGAGGGGGAGGGGGGCAGCCGCACCCTGAAGTCCTGGCGCCCCCTCCCCCTGCTACACCTCTTCCTCCTCCGTCACGTGCTTGGCGAAGCCCTGCCGGAGTGCTGCTGCTCCACCACCACCACGCCGTTGTGCTGCTGCTGGAGCCATCATCATCAACCTCTCCTTCCCCCTTGCTGGATCAAGAAGGAGGAGACGTCATCCGCTCCGTACGTGTGTTGAACGCGGAGGTGCCGTCCGTTCGGCGCTAGGATCTCCGGTGATAGGATCACGACGAGAACGACTACTTCAACCCCATTCTTTTGAACGCTTCCGCTCGCGATCTACAAAGTGCTATGTAGATGCATCTCCCATGACTCGTTGCTTAGATGAACTCATAGATGGATCTTGGTGAAACCGTAGGAAAATTTTTAATTTTCTGCAACGTTCCCCAACATAGTGATGTTCACCATTGAAAACTACTCCATCTCACGTGATGATCGGACATGGTTTAGTTGATTTGGATCACGTGATCACTTAGATGATTAGAGGGATGTCTATCTAAGTGGGAGTTCTTAAGTAATATGATTAATTGAACTTTAATTTATCATGAACTTAGTACCTGATAGTATCTTTGCTTGTGTATGTTATTGTAGATAGATGGCCCGTGTTGTTGTTCCGTTCAATTTCAATACGTTCCTTGAGAAAGCTAAGTTGAAAGATGATGGTAGCAATTACACGGACTGGGTCCATAACTTGAGGATTATCCTCATTGCTGCACAGAAGAATTATGTCCTGGAAGCATCGCTGGGTGCCAGGCCTGCTGCAGATGCAACTGACGATGTTAAGAATGTCTGGCAGAGCAAAGCTAATGACTACTCGATAGTTCAGTGTGCCATGCTTTACGGCTTAGAACCGGGACTTCAACAACATTTTGAACGTCATGGAGGATATGAGATGTTCCAGGAGTTGAATTTAATATTTCAAGCAAATGCCCGGATTGAGAGATATGAAGTCTCCAATAAGTTCTATAGCTGCAAGATGGAGGAGAATAGTTTTGCCAGTGAACATATACACAAAATGTCTGGGTATAATAATCACTTGATTCAACTAGGAGTTAATCTTCACGATGATAGTGTCATTGACAGAATTCTTCAATCACTGCCACCAAGCTACAAGAGCTTCGTGATGAACTATAATATGCAAGGGATGAACAAGACTATTCCCGAGCTCTTTGCGATGCTAAAAGCTGCAGAGGTAGAAATCAAGAAGGAGCATCAAGTGTTGATGGTCAACAAGACCATCAGTTTCAAGAAAAAGGGTAAAGGAAAGAAGAAGGGTAACTTCAAGAAGAACGGCAAGCAAGTTGCCGCTCAAGAGAAGGAACCCAAGTCTGGACCTAAGCCCGAGACTGAGTGCTTCTACTGCAAAGGGACTGGTCACTGGAAGCGGAACTGCCCAAAGTATTTGGCGGATAAGAAGGATGGCAAGGTGAACAAAGGTATATGTTATATACATGTTATTGATGTGTACCTTACTAATGCTCGTAGTAGCACCTGTGTATTTGATACTGGTTCTGTTGCTAATATTTGCAACTCGAAACAGGGAATACGAATTAAGCGAAGATTGGCTAAGGACGAGGTGACTATGCGCGTGGGAAATGGTTCCAAAGTCGATTTGATCGCGGTCGGCACACTACCTCTACATCTACCTTCGGGATTAGTTTTAGACATGAATAATTGTTATTTGGTGCCAGCGTTAAGCATGAACATTATATCTGGATCTTGTTTGATGCGAGACGGTTATTCATTTAAATCATAATGGTTGTTCTATTTATATGAGTAATATCTTTTATGGCCATGCACCCTTGAATAGTGGTCTATTTTTGTTGAATCTCGATAGTAGTGAGATAACATATTCACAATGTTGAAGCCAAAAGATGCAGAGTTGATAATGATAGTGCAAATTATTTGTGGCACTGCCGTTTGGGTCATACTGGTGTAAAGCGCATGAAGAAACTCCATACTGATGGACTTTTGGAATCACTTGATTATGAATCACTTGGTACTTGCGAACCATGCCTCATGGGCAACATGACTAAAACACCGTTCTCCGGAACTATGGAGCAAGCAACAGATTTACTGGAAATCATACATACTTATGTATGTGGTCCAATGAACATTGAGGCTCACAGTGGGTATTGTTATTTTCTCACCTTCACTGATGATTTGAGCAGATATGGGTATATCTACTTAATGAAACATAAGTCTGAAACATTTGAAAACTACAAAGAATTTCAGAGTGAAGTGGAAAATCATCGTAACAAGAAAATAAAGTTTCTATGATCTGATCGTGGAGGAGAATATTTGAGTTACGTGTTTGGTCTACATTTGAAACAATGCGGAATAGTTTCACAACTCACGCCACCCGGAACACCACAACGTAATGGTGTGTCCGAACGTCATAATCGTACTTTACTAGATATGGTGCGATCAATGATGTCTCTTACTGATTTACCGCTATCATTTTGGGGTTATGCTTTAGAGATGGATGCATTCACGTTAAATAGGGCACCATCAAAATCCGTTGAAACGACGCCTTATGAACTGTGGTTTGGCAAAGAAACCAAAGTTGTCGTTTCTTAAAGTTTGGGGCTATGATGCTTATGTGAAAAAACTTCAACCTGATAAGCTCGAACCCAAATCGGAGAAATGTGTCTTCATAGGATACCCAAAGGAGACTATTGGGTACACCTTCTATCACAGATCCGAAGGCAAGACTTTTGTTGCTAAATTTGGATCCTTTGTAGAGAAGGAGTTTCTCTCGAAAGAAGTGAGTGGGAGGAAAGTAGAATTTGATGAGGTAACTGTACCTGCTCCCTTATTGGAAAGTAGTTCATCACAGAAACCGGTTCGTGTGACACCTACACCAATTAGTGAGGAAGCTAATGATATTGATCATGAAACTTCAGATCAAGTTACTACCGAACCTGGTAGGTCAACCAGAGTAAGATCCGCACCAGAGTGGTACGGTAATCCTATTCTAGAGGTCATGTTACTTGACCATGGCGAACCTACGAACTATGAGGAAGCGATGATGAGCCCAGATTCCGCAAAATGGCTTGAGGCCATGAAATCTGAAATGGGATCCATGTATGAGAACAAAGTATGGACTTTGGTTGACTTGCCCGATGATCGGCAAGTGCTACGTCTTGAGCTTGCGTTGGTTTTCCTTGAAGAGGAAAGGGTGATGCAACAATAGTAGCGTAAGTATTTCCCTCAGTTTTTGAGAACCAAGGTATCAATCTAGTAGGAGGCTCCTCAAAAGTCCCACGCACCTACACAAACAAACAAAGAACTCGCAACCAACGCAATAAAGGGGTTGTATGAGAAGATAAATATATTTTTGGTATTTTATATTATAGATGCAAAAAGTAAAGATGCAAATAAAAGTAGATTGAAAGCAAATACAATAAAAGATAGACCCGGGGGCCATAGGTTTCACTAGAGGCTTCTCTCAAGATAGCATAAGTATTACGGTGGGTGAACAAATTACTGTCGAGCAATTGATAGAAAAGCGAATAGTTATGAGATTATCTAGGCATGATCATGTATATAGGCATCACGTCTGCAACAAGTAGACCGACTCCTGCCTGCATCTACTACTATTACTCCACACATCGACCGAATCCTGCCTAAATCTACAGTATTAAGTTCATAAAGAACAGTGTAACGCATTAAGCAAGATGACATGATGTAGAGGGATAAACTCATGCAATATGATATAAACCCCATCTTTTTATCCTCGATGGCAACAATACAATACGTGCCTTGCAACCCTTTTTGTCACTGGGTAAGGACACCGCAAGATTGAACTCAAAGCTAAGCACTTCTCCCATGGCAAGAAAGATCAATCTAGTAGGCCAAACCAAACTGATAATTCGAAGAGACTTGCAAAGATAACTCAATCATACATAAAAGAATTCAGAGGAGATTCAAATATTTCTCATAGATAAACTTGATCATAAACCCACAATTCATCGAATCTCGACAAAGACACTGCAAAAAGAGTTTACATCAAATAGATCTCCACAAGAGAGGGGGAGAACATTGTATTGTGATCCAGAAAGAGAGAAGAAGCCACCTAGCTAATAACTATGGACCCGAAGGTCTGTGGTAAACTAATCACAACTCATCGGAAGGGCTATGGTGTTGATGTAGAAGCCCTCCATGGTCGATTCCCCCTCCGGTGGAGCACCGACAAAGGCTCCAAGATGGGATCTCACGGATACAGAAGGTTACGGTGGTGGAAATTGTGTTTCGTTGGCTCCCTGGATGTTTTCGGGGTACATAGGTATATATAGGAGGAAGAAGTACGTCGGTGGCCGCCCGAGGGGCCCACAAGATAGGGGGGCGTGCCCAGATGGGGTGGGCGCTCCCTCCTATCTCGTGGCCGCCTCGGCTGCTTATTGGTTTGCACTCCAAGTCCTCTGAATCATGTTCGTTCCAAAAATCACGCTCCCGAAGGTTTCATTCCGTTTGGAATCCGTTTGATATTCCTTTTCTTCGAAATACTGAAATAGGCAAAAAACAGCAATACGGGCTGGGCCTCCGGTTAGTAGGTTAGTCCCAAAAATGATATAAATGTGTAAAATAAAGCCCATAAACATCCAAAAGGGGTAATATAATAGCATGGAACAATAAAAAATTTTAGATACGCTGGAGACATATGAAGCATCCCCAAGCTTAATTCCTGCTCATCCTCGAGTAGGTAAATGATAAAAACAGAATTTTTGATGTGGAATGCTACCTAGCATAATTCTCAATGTAATTTTCTTTATTGTGGCATGAATGTTTAAATCCAAATGATTCAAAATAAAAGTTCATATCGATAAAAGAAATAGTAACACTTCAAGCATACTAATCAAAGCAATCATGTCTTCTCAAAATAACATGGCTAAAGAAAGTTCATCCCTACAAAATCATATAGTTAGGCTATGCTTCATTTTCGTCACACAAAGATGTTCCCAAATTCTACACCCCCGATGACAAGCCAAGCAATTGTTTCGTACTTAAATAATCTTAAACTTTTTCAACCTTCACGCAATACATGAGCGTGAGCCATGGATATAGCACTATGGGTGGAATAGAATATGATGATGGGGATTGTGTGGAGAAGACAAAAAAGGAGAAAGTCTCACATTGACGAGGATAATCAATGGGATATGGAGATGCCCATCAATTGATGTCAACATGAGGAGTAGGGATTGCCATGCAACGGATGCACTAGAGCTATAAATGAATGCTCAACAAAAGAAAACTAGTGGGTGTGCATCCAACTTGCTTGCTCACAAGACCTAGGGCATTTGAGGAAGCCCATCGTAGGAATATACAAGCCAAGTCCTATAATGAAAAATTCCCACTAGTATATGAAGGTGACAACATATGAGACTCACTATATGAAAAACATGGTGCTACTTTGAAGCACAAGATATGAGACTCACTACATGAAGAACATGGTGCTACTTTGAAGCACAAGTGTGGAAAAAGAGATAGTAGCATTGCCCTTTTTATTTATTTTATTTATTTTCTTTTCTTTTCTTTTCTTTTCTTTTTTATTTCTTTGGTCTTTTTTTTCTTTTGGCCTTTCTTTTCTTTTTCTTTTTGGGCAATGCTCTAATAATGATGATCATCACACTTTCATTGATTACAACACATGAATTACAACTCGATACTAGAACAAGATATGACTCTATATGAATGCCTCCAATGGTGTACCGGGATGGTGCAATGAATCAAGAGTGACATGTATGAAAAGTTATGCATGGTGGCTTTGCCACAAATACGATGTCAACTACATGATCATGCAATGGCAATATGACAAAAGTAAAGTATGTCATGATAATGATGAACGGAACGGTGGAAAGTTGCATGGCAATATATCTCGGAATGGCTATGGAAATGCCATAATAGGTAGGTATGGTGGATGTTTTTAGGAAGATATATAAGGAGGTTTATGTGTGATAGAGTGTATCATATCACAGGGTTTCTATGCACCGGCGAAGTTTGCACCAATTCTCAAGGTGAGAAAGGGCAATGCACGGTACCGAAGAGGCTAGCAATGGTGGAAAGGTAAAAGTGCGTATAATCCATGGACTCAACATTAGTCAAAAGAACTCATATACTTATTGCAAAAATTTAGAAGTCATCAAAAATCAAGCACTATGTGCATGCTCCTAGAGGGATAGATTGGTAGGAAAAGACCATCGCTCATCCCCGAACGCCACTCATAAGGATGCACAAGCCAGGTACACTCCATGTTTCAAATTTGTTACACAACTTTAACCATATGTGCATGCTATGGGACTTGCTAACTTCAACACAAGCATTCTTTAATTTCATAATCACCCAACTAGCATGACTTTAATATCACTACCTCCATATCTCAAAACAATTATCAAGTATCAAATTGATCATAGCATCCAATTCACTTCCTATGATAGTTTTTATTATACCCAACTTGGATGCCTACCATTCTAGGACCAATTTATAACCATAGCAAATACCATGCTGTTCTAAAAGACTCTCAAAATAATATAAGTGAAGCATGAGAGACTAGCAATTTCTATAAAATCAAGCCACCACCGTGCTCTAAAAGATATAAGTGAAGCACTAGAGCAAAAACCATCTAGCTCAAAAGATATAAGTGAAGAACATAGCAAATTCTAATAAATTCAATAAAATAGGCTTCTCCCAAAAGGTGCGTACAACAAGGATGATTCTGGTAAACTAAAAAGCAAAGACTAATATAACACACGACGCTCCAAGCAAAACACATATCATGTGGCGAATAAAAATATAGCTCCAAGTAAAGTTACCAATGAACAAAGACGAAAGAGGGGATGCCTTCCCGGGGCATACCCAAGCTTAGGCTTTTGGATATTCTTGAATATCTTGGGGTGCCATGGGCATCCCCAAGCTTAGGCTTTTGCCGCTCCTTATTCCATAGTCCATAAAAGCTTTACCCAAAACTTGAAAACTTCACAACACAAAACTCAACAGGAAATCTTATAAGCTTCACTAGTGAAAGAAAACAAAACCACCACATAAGGTACTGTAATGAACTCATTCTTTATTTATTTTGGTGTTAAACCTACTGTATTCTAAGTTCTCTATGGTTCATACCCTTACATACTAGCCATAGATGCATCAAAATAAGCAAACAACACACGAAAAAAGAATCTGTCAAAAACAGAACAGTCTGTAGCAATCTGTAACTAACGCAAACTTCTGGAACTCTAAAAATCCTACCAAAATAGGAAGTCCTGGAAAATTTGTTTATTGATCAGCAACAAAAATAATAAATGCAAAATCACGTTTCTGTGATTTATTGAATTTTTTCTCGTGAGCGCAAAGTTTCTGTTTTTCAGCAGAATCAAATCAACTATCATCATAGGTTATCCTATAGGTTCTACTTGGCACAAACACTAATTAAAGCATGAAAACACATCTAAACAGAAAGTAGATGCAAAATTTATTACTAAACAGGAACAAAAACACAAAACACAAAGAAAATTGGGTTGCCTCCCAACTAGCACTATCGTTTAACGCCCCTAGCTAGGTATAAAAGCGAAGATAGATCTAAGTAGTGCCATCTTTGGCACTTAATTCATATGTAGCTCGCATGATAGATTCATAAGGTAATTTGACTTTATTTCTTGGAAAGTGCTCCATGCCTTTCTTTAATGGAAATTGGAATCTAATATTCCCTTCCTTCATATCAATAATCGCACCAATCGTTCTAAGGAAAGGTCTACCAAGAATAATAGGGCAAGAAAGATTGCAATCTATATCAAGAACGATAAAATCTACGGGCACCAAATTTCTATTTGCAACAATGAGAACATCATTGATCCTTCCCATAGGCTTTTTAATGGTGGACTCCGCAAGGTGCAAATTTAAAGAGCAATCATCAAGATCATGGAAACCGAGAATATCACATAAAGTTTTCGGAATCGTGGAAACACTAGCACCCAAATCGCACAAAGCAAAACACTCATGATCTTTAATTCTAATCTTTATAGTAGGTTCCCAGTCATCATTAAGTTTTCTAGGTATAGAAACTTCCAAATTAAGTTTTTCATCATAAGATTTCATCAAGGCATCAACGATATGTTTGGTAAAAGCTTTATTTTGACTATAAGCATGAGGAGAATTAATAATGGATTGCAACAAGGAAATACAACCTTCTAAAGAACAATTATCATAATCAAATTCCTTGAAATCCGAGATAGTGGGTTCAATACTATTTTTAGGCAAAGACGAAAACCAAACTTTAGCACGATCTCTAAGTGAAAATGGAAATAACTTCAATTTAACAATATCATTATCCGTATCTTTCTTGTTTTGCATATCACACAAATCAACAAAGTTGTTTAGATGAGTAGCGACATCTTCACTTGGAAGGCCGGTGAATTGATATTTCATAACAAGATTCAGCAAGGCAGTATTGATTTCACAAGACTCAACATCATTAAGAGGAGCAATCGGAGTACTAAGGAAATCATTATTATTGGTATTGGAGAAATCACACAATTTGGTATTATCTTGCGCCATGGCAACAAGTAATCCAACAAATAAGCAAACAGAAAAAGGCAAGCGAAAGAGAGAGAGAGAGAGAGAGAGAGAGAGAGAGAGATTGGGAAAGAGAGGACAAATAAAACGATAAGGGTGAAGTGGGGGAGAGGAAAACGAGAGGCAAATGGAAAATAATGTAAATGCGAGGGAGATGAGTTTGTGATGGGTACTTGGTATGTCTTGACTTGAGCGAAGACCTCCCCGACAACGGCGCCAGAAATCCTTCTTGCTATGTCTTGAGCTTGCGTTGGTTTTCCTTGAAGAGGAAAGGGTGATGCAACAATAGTAGCGTAAGTATTTCCCTCAGTTTTTGAGAACCAAGGTATCAATCCAGTAGGAGGCTCCTCAAAAGTCCCACGCACCTACACAAACGAACAAAGAACTCGCAACCAACACAATAAAGGGGTTGTCAATCCCTTCACGGCCACTTGCAAAAGTGAGATTTGATAGAGATAGTATGATTAGATAAATATATTTTTGGTATTTTATATTATAGATGCAAAAAGTAAAGATGCAAATAAAAGTAGATTGAAAGCAAATACAATAAAAGATAGACCCGGGGGGCCATAGGTTTCACTAGATGCTTCTCTCAAGATAGCATAAGTATTACGGTGGGTGAACAAATTACTGTCGAGCAATTGATAGAAAAGCGAATAGTTATGAGATTATCTAGGCATGATCATGTATATAGGCATCACGTCCACAACAAGTAGACCGACTCCTGCCTGCATCTACTACTATTACTCCACACATCGACCGACTCCTGCCTGCATCTAGAGTATTAAGTTCATAAAGAACAGAGTAATGCATTAAGCAAGATGACATGATGTAGAGGGATAAACTCATGCAATATGATATGAAAGTGCGTTATATCGACTAGAGGGGGGGTGAATAGGCGATTTTTATGAATTCTTCACTGAGGAATTTGCCGGTGAGGAAATTCCTTAGCGAAGAACTACTAGCAGCGGAATAAGTACTCAAAAGTAAGCATAATAGGTTACAGACATAGTCATCATGATGAAATGAAGACAAGCACAGAGTACAGGAAGCGTAAACACAGGATAACACAAGATGAAGACAAACAGACTCAAGACATTGAACTGAGGAAATTGAGAAAGTCTTTAGTCAAAGTCTTCAAACATAGATATGAACAATCACTCAACACAGTAATGAGGAAATGAAATAGTTGAGGAAATAGAACCAGTAAGGTTGGTGAAGACAATGATTTGGTAGACCAGTTCCAACTGCTGTCTTAGTTGTACGTCTGGTTGGAGCGGCTGAGTATTTAAACTCGAGGGCACACAGTCCCGGACACCCAGTCGCTGAGCACGCAGCTCAGGACACCAAGTCCTCACCGTATTCTCCTTGAACTAAGGTCACACAGACCTCGTCCAATCACTCGTGGTAAGTCTTCAGGCGACTTCCAAACCTTCACAGACTCGGCCACTCGGCGATCCACAATTCCTCTTGGATGCTCTAGACCATGACGCCTAACCGTCTGGAAGAAGCACAGTCTTCAAAGGTAACAAGCGTCGGATCCACGCAGGATCAATCTATTCAGTGATGCTCAATCACTTTGGGGTTTGTAGGTGTTTAGGTTTGGGTTTTTCCTCACTCGATGATTTTCGCTCAAAGTCCTCGAAGGATGGGTTGCTCTCAATTGACAAGTGTCAGTTTCTCTTGGAGCAGCCAACCAGCTAGTGGTTGTAGGGGGCAGCTATTTATAGCCTACGGAGCAGCCCGACATGATAAGACATAAATGCCCTTGTCTAATATGACCGTTAGGTGGACAAGATATTTTCGGACAGCTGGCGCGTAGCACAACAACGGCCAGAAATTTGACTATCAAATTCCTCAAGGCTATCATGTTCCTCACTGTGTAGGCAATCCGCACTGGCGAATTCCTAACTCCTCAGTCAGAACAAATTCCTTAGCGACCAGAAGAACTTCGTCTCTGTCACTGAAGAAATTGACCGAACTGTATGGGATTTCCAAAGGCTTCACTCGAAGGGTTTGGTAGGTGTAGGATTTTGAGTTGAGCATCACTTGGAAAATTTTCCTTAGTATTTCCTCGACCCCCTTTAACAGTACAGTGTTTCCTATGACTCAAGAAGAAGAAAAACAAAACTATGAAAACGAAAGTCTTCAAGCTTCATATTCCTCGCATGAATACCAAGTCTTCACGGTTACACCAATTTCTTCACTTTCAAAGTCTTCATGAAAGTCTTCAGAAATACCAAAATCTTCAGTCGAAGATATTCATTTTTAGGGGTCGACTTTCCCTATAAATATCAAACTCCTCATAGACTTATAGACCTGTGTACACTCACAAACACATTAGTCCCTTAACCTATAAGTCTTCAATACACCAAAATCACTAAGGGGCACTAGATGCACTTACAATCTCCCCCTTTTTGGTGATTGATGACAATATAGGTTAAGTTTTCAACGGGGATAAACATGTGAAGTGTAAGTACTGATATTGAGGAATTTGATTGCAAGATATAGAAGAACTCCCCCTGAAGATGTGCATAGTGAGGAATTTGCTTTTGAAGCAATGCACACTTGAAGAGTTGAATCATGGAGATCTCCCCCTATATCTTGTAATTCATACACGCATTTGACATATAATATGAAGAATTTGAAATGCATGATGAAATATGGTGCCTGATGAAATTCAACATGCGTGCAATAATATTAATGAGGAACAAGCATGCAGAATAACACATCAAGAGTATCAGATCACAGTGCATCAGAAGTATCAGAGCACCATCGGGTTTAAGATTACAACTCGATCCAATAAAGTTTCAGAAGAACGAGAGTTGTAACTTAGCAAAAAAAATGCCCATATAATAGACCCGCTTGAAGACTAACTCAAATTTCTCCCCCTTTGTCATCGAATGACCAAAAGGTTTGAAACTGAGGACTAACGCCCCTGAAGAATATCAAGTTGATGGAGGAGCGCCAGTGTTGGGGTCGATAGTCGTAGTAGGGCCTGCCGAAGTGTCGTCTAAGTCTTCATTTTCATTAGTCTCACGTGATGAAGAATAGGAGATGGCCACCAAGGAAGGAACCTTGACCTTCTTGAATTTCTTCGGTGGAGGTGCAGACCAGTCAAATTCTTCCTTGAGACCCATATTCTTCAGATCTGCAGCGTTGTAGACATGTGATAGAACAGCCCAAGTACGGTTGAAGGTTTCATGGAGGTAGTATTGGTTTTTCTTCATTGCATTGTGTGTTGAGGTCATGTTGTGGAGAATTGAACCAAACTGATGCTTGACCCATTTATGATTGCGATCAACCTT
This sequence comes from Triticum aestivum, assembly GCF_018294505.1. NCBI lineage: Eukaryota > Viridiplantae > Streptophyta > Magnoliopsida > Poales > Poaceae > Triticum > Triticum aestivum. The sequence continues at coordinate 236,978,472 of NC_057798.1, forward strand.
CAGATGAAGACTGAGGAGTAACTCATGATCAGTCATCACCCTGGGAGCTGTGGCTTGAGGATTTTGCTTGGCGGCAGAGTCATGTGTGGCAGAGTCATCATTGGTGGAGTAGGATGCAGCCTTGCGAAATTGACCATCCAATGGACGAATGCCTTCATCTATCACAACAGTTACCTTGCCTTTGTCATCAGCTGAGGAATATGTCCGTTTGAGGACTTCAATCGGAGGCAAGTAGCTGCCATGGTTCAAAGTGTTAGCTTTGTAATTTAGTGAAGCCCTTGTCCTGATGAATCTCATAATCCATGGTGCATAAGGCTTCAGCTCAAATGGTGACATAGCAATATTCGCCAGAGTCCTCATGAAGAAATCATGGAAGTTGACGGGAACGTCATGAATGATATTGAAAAGCATATTCTTCATGATGCCAATGACCTCTTCATCATTTGAGTCGTGGCCTTTGATAGGACTCATTGTCTTTGTCAGAATGCGATAGACAGTCCGAGGCACATATAGTAATTCCTTGACGAGGAATTTGGTTTGAGGAGCCTGCCCTGGCTTCAAAGGCTTCATCAGCACTTGCATGAAATGATTTGAAAGTTCAGGTTCACTATAGACGCAACGAGCACTGTCAAGGGGAGGACTGAGTGGTAGGGCACGAAGCAATTCAGTTGCTGGTGCCTTGTAGTGAGTATTTTCAGACATCTAGTCCAGCACCCATGAATTCACATCTTCAGAGTTCCCTGTGATGTGCAGCGTTGCATAGAATTGAAGAATGAGTTCTTCATTCCAATCATAGATGTCAGTGCAGAAATTTAGCAATCCAGCATCGTGAAGAACAATGAGGACTGGCTCGAAGCACGGCAGAGACTCCATGTCCACATGAGGAATATGTTCATGATCGAAGACTTTGTCTTTGTTGAACAGTACTGAGGAATAGAAATTTGCTTGACTAGCAGTCCAGAAGCGCCTCTTCCTTATGCGAGCAGAGTCATAGGGGTTGTAATCTATGAAGAATACATGCTCGCAGAAGAAATCTTCAGCCTTGAACTTTTGCTTCTTTGAGAATGGATCCGTTGGCTTGGGCACGAGAGTGTCAGTGAGTTACATCACAACCTGTGGAATCGCAATCTCAGGTTCTTCAGGCTGAGGAATTTCTAGTTCCTCTTCAGTGGCAATCTGCGTGTTCAAAGGTTCAATAACAACAGCTTCTTCAGCACTAGCGGCTGGAATGTCTGCATGCACAGATGAGGTGGGATGGGTTTCTTCAGAGCCCATTTGAACTGTTGGTGCAGGGGACTGAGGTATTTGTTGTAGTGGGGTGAAGAGTGGAGAATTTGGGTGCTGACTTTCCCAAAAGTCATCATTCATCACGGGCGTTGTGCAGCCAATGTCCACGTCTTCATCTTCATTTTCTTCAATGCCAGCCTCTTCAGCTGTGAACTGAGGCATTAGCGAGGAAGCAACAGCATTGAAAGGATCGTGTCCACTTCAATTTCTTCATCAACCTGCTCTAACGAAGCAGCAGATTGAGGTTCTTCATTAGATCCGCTAGGGATCACATATTCCTCATCAAAAGGAACAAGGTCCTTTGATGGCATGGTGGAAATCGGAACAACATCAATTGGATTTTCAATAGAGCTTGTCAGAGGCTCCATCTTCTTTGGAGCTAAAGATTCTGAAGCACTGGATGCTTTCCTTTTCTTCACTGCAGCTCGCTCTGCAGCCTTGGTCTTCTTCACATCGAATGCACATGGAAGAATTGGAGTTGGGGTAGGCGCAGATGGAACTGAGAAATCTGGTTGAATTTCCTTAGGCGCAACTGATGCAGTTGCCCTGACTTCTTCAGTTTCTTCAGGTGCACCACTAGTGGATGCCCTGACAATTTCTCCAGCGGCTGGAATGGAGTCATCTGCCCTGGAACTAGCATTTTCTTCAGCAGCCTGAATGTCATCAGCGGTGTTGGCATGTTCTTTAGTTGGCTGAGCAGATGCTTCAGCATGAGGAATTTCTTGTTGCGATGGGGCTGCAGCATTTGTGAATTTCTCAGTCAGTTTCACAAACCTGACTTTGGCTCCTTGCCAATCAGCATAGTAAGCATTGAAATCATCGCTGAGGGCTTTGATTTCAGCTTGGATCTTAAGGAGTTCATCAGTTGTCATATTGACAACGTTATTCTTCAGGAACTTCTCCTTTCTGAACTGAGTCTTCTTGATCTTCCTAGCCTTCTCAAATTTCCATTTCTCTTCAGTGATGAAATGGGTTAGCATGTGACTTTGACCAGGAGTCAAATTGAAATCAGACATAGGAGTATTTGGATCCTTGTGCCAGAGATCAATGTAATCAAGGATCGCCCTTGGATCCAAAAGCAGTGGCACATTTGTACCTTTGGCTCTAGCGGCCCTTTCTTGTCGGTCTCTGATGATTTCTGCAAGTTCATCATCATCAGCTTCATCGTTAGATGGCACTTGGAAGGCGACCTGTTTCTTCTTCGGACTTGGCCGAGGACCTCGACCAGTCGTTGCCTTAGTCTTCAGCAGAGTGGGGCCTGATGAAGATTTTGGTGCAGCTGAGGAACTTGCTGAGGCACCAGAGGCAATAGAGATGCCTGTTGTCTTTTGGCACGTGGCCAGATGTACAGGTGTTGAGGACTTTGCCGGAGCAGCTGAGGACTTTGGAGGAGGAGCAGTAGTTGGAACTGGCCGTGAGGGCTTTGAAGATTCTGGCCGTGAGGGCATTGCTGAGGAACTTGGCCGTGAGGGCATAGTTGGTGAAGCACTTGGCTTGTGAGCGGGCTTCTTTGCCGTTGATTTTCTTGGCTTGACAGAGGCCTCAGTGGCAGTAGCAGCAGCAGAGTCTTCATTGAATTTCCACACTACTTCTTTGGCTTGTCTTGCCAACTTAGCTTGGCGCTTGGAGCATTCTTCAGGAAAGTCTTCACCACGCTTGATGCTGGTGGGGTCAGCTTCTTGGCCAGGTGCCAATGGAGCTCTTGGGCATGGAGGATTAAGTGCGAATTTCTTCATATACTTTGGAGTTACATATCTGTACTCCCTCCATTCTCTTGCCCATCTCCGTTCAATCTTCTGTATGTGCACCTTGCACTGATTTTTATTTTCTTTTCCGTACTTAGCCTCATCAGGTGTGCAATAATCAGCATAGATGGCCTCAGGTATTTCAAAAGCAGTCATGACCTCAGGTTTCTTTCCTCCTTTCTGCGGCTTCTTACCATCAGCCATATTCTTCAGATGAGGAATTTGAACAATCTAATTTTCTGAAGAAGTGTGCAACTTTTCTTCAAGGAACGCTGCAAATGAGTTAAGTTGATGAGAACCTAGTGATTCAGCAGCGGACATGAGTACCTCTGAACAGAGTATAGTTGCGAGGAATTTGGAGAGGTCATATGCGTTCTCAGAAGGTTTTTCAAAAAGAACAAGTTTGAGGAATTTGACCAGATGAGTATTGAAGAATTTCACTAAGCGTTCTTTGTCTTAGGTTCCAGAGTTGTATAGATCGAAGATCCACACAATTGAGGAATCTTGAAGAAAAATGATGCTTAGAGAAACGAATCAAGAACAGATGACTATTGAGGTGTTTTGTGTGTGAGGATTTGAAGAATAAAACACCTTTGAAGATTTTGTTGTGAAATTTTGAATCAAAAGAGGGCAGTAAAAGTAACTTTTAATTACCCTGGATGAAGAACACGATGAACTGAGAAGCAGAACAGTGAAGTTCGTCGGTGTAGATCTTCCACGCCCTAACTTGGCGGAGGAAGACAGCTATGGTGGCGGCGGAGTGAAGATTTCCGCGGTCGGCGCGAGTACGATGACGACGAGGTCGAGGCAGTGAAGCTCTTCCTCACCAGCGACGATGGAGTAGCGGCGGCGCTAGGGTTTGAGGAGCTCAAGCGAGAGAGAGAGCGGTCGAGCGGAGTAAAGGAAGTGAGGAAGGGGAGAGGGGGTATTTATAGTGGTAGTGAAAAACTGTTTGCCCGAAGATTTAGGACAAACATGCCCCTGACCCTTCTCCTTCGCTTGACATGTGTCACCCACGTACTGAGAAGTGGAGATCGTGTTAGATCGTGGGTGAATAGATAAGTCTATCGTGGGATCCGGAACGGATTGAGCGGTAAAACCAAAATTTTTGATAAGATTATTTTAAAGTTCCGTTCGCAAATTCTTCAGCTGTCAAGGACACAGTGAAGATTTTGAACGAGTTTCAAATAGAACGCACATGAAGAATTTGTGAATAGATTGGGTTGAGTATAGCATAGAGGGGGAAGGGTCCAATCACATTCACTTAGTAGAAGAAGCAACTTGAAGAAATAGCCATAAGTGAATGCTGTAGAGGACATATATATAGCCAATGAAGAAAAACATCGGAACCAGTGAAGATTTTGCAAAGTTGAAGAATTTGAAAAACTGAAGAATTTCAAAAACTGAGGAATTTCAAAAATGAAGATTTTCAACTTTGGTGGTGGCATGACTCACCGTATAAGAATGATGATTCCAGACACCGCGTACAATTGTCGTAGGGTTCTGAGAATCAAATTCTTCATTAATTTCTTCACACTTAGAGTGTTATTCTTCATTGATTGAAGAAAAACGTTTCTTCATGTGTTGCACATCTAAGTCATCAATTTTGCATAAGTGTCAGGATGTGTGTCCTTTTCAGAGAACATTCGAAGATTCTAAGATATTTAGCTCACACCGCAACTTGCTAAATCTCTTCTCATCCAAGGGCTTTGTGAAGATATCGGCTAGCTGTTCTTCAGTCTCCACGTGCTCGATGGAGATGTCGCCCTTCAACACATGATCACGAAGAAAATGATGACGAATCTGAATGTGCTTTGTCTTCGAGTGCTGAACTGGGTTGTGAGCAATCTTGATGGCACTCTCATTGTCACAGAGGAGAGGCACATTCTTCACGTTGATGCCATAGTCCTTGAGGGTTTGCTTCATCCATAGCAGTTGAGCACAACAAGAACTAGCAGCAATGTACTCATCCTCTGCAGTAGACAGTGATACGCAGTTCTGTTTCTTCGAGGACCAACAGACCAAAGACCGTCTGAGGAAATGACAAGTACCAGATGTTGACTTGCGGTCCACACGATCACCAGCATAATCAGAGTCAGAATATCCAATGAGATCAAAAGTTGAGCCCTTGGGGTACCATAATCCTAGTGTTGGTGTGTGAGCTAGATATCGAAGAATATGCTTCACAGCCTTATGGTGTGATTCCTTCGGTGTAGCTTGAAATCGGGCACACATGCAAACACTAAGCATTATAGCTGGCCTAGATGCACATAAGTACAATAAAGAGCCAATCATGGAGCGGTATACCTTGTGATCGAAGTCAATACCATTTTCATCTGTGCATAGATGGCCATTTGTGGGCATAGGAATTTTGACGCCTTTGCAATCTTGCATGCCAAATTTCCTCAGAACATCCTTGAGGTATTTCTCCTAAGATATGAATATGCCATTGTGCTATTGACGAATTTGAAGACCTAAAAAGAATTTCAACTCTCCCATCATAGACATTTGATATTCTTCACTCATCATATAGGCAAATTCATCACTATAACGTTGGTCAGTACATCCAAATATAATATCATCAACGTATATTTGGCACACAAACAGTTCACCATCATAAGATTTTGTAAAGAGAGTAGGATCGAGTGAACCGGGTGTGAAGCCATTCTTCATGAAGAATTCCTTCAAAGTGTCATACCACGCCCGAGGGGCCTGCTTGAGGCCATATAGGGCCTTGTTGAGTCTGAAGACTTTGTCAGGATTCTTTGGATCTTCAAAACCTGGGGGTTGAGCAACATATACTTCTTCCTCAAGCTTACCATTGAGGAATGCACTTTTCACATCCATTTGATATAAAGTGATATTATGATGGTTAGCGTAAGCAAGTAATATGCGAATAGCCTCAAGTCTAGCAACAGGTGCAAAAGTTTCATCAAAATCAATTCCTTCAACCTGTGTGTAGCCTTGAGCTACAAGTCGTGCCTTATTCCTCACCACAATGCCATTTTCATCTTGCTTGTTGCAGTAGATCCACTTTGTGCCGATGATATTATGCTTGCGAGGATCTGGACGTTTGACCAGTTCCCAGACATTGTTGAGCTCTAACTGATGTAATTCTTCTTGCATGGCCTGAATCCGCTCAGGCTCCAGAAATGCTTCATCTACCTTAGTGGGCTCTGTAATAGAGACAAAAACATAGTGCCCACAAAAGTTAGATAATTGTGAAGCTTTTGTGCGTGTGAGAGGACCTGACGCTCGAATGTCATCGATGATCTTTTCCACTTGCACTTCTTTTGCAATGCAAGGATGAGCTGGTTGTCATTAAGGAATTTGATCAGCATTTTCTTCAGCACCATTTTCTTCAGCAGTTTTATCAGGTGCACCAGCTCGGTTTTCTTCACGTTCTGGAACGAATTCTTCAACAAATTCTTTGGTAGGAATAACATCCTTAGTAGCCTTGAACTTGATAGAATCCTCAGGTGCTGGTTCATCTATCATAGAAGGTAGGTGCTCTCTTTGCGAGCCATTAGTTTCATCGAACCGCACATCTACAGTTTCAACAACCTTGTGAAGAACGTTGTTGAAGACTCTGTAGGTGTGCGAGTCCTTTCCGTAACCAAGCATAAAACCTTCATGTGCTTTCGGTGCAAATTTAGCATTGTGATGAGGATCTCTAATCCAACATTTAGCACCGAAGACTTTGAAATAACTCACATTGGGTTTCTTATCAGTGAGGAGTTCATAGGCAGTCTTCTTGAAGAATTTGTGAAGATATACCCGATTGATGATGTGGCACGCAGTATCAATTGCATCAATCCAAAAACGAAGAGGCGTTTTGTATTCATCAAGCATAGTGCGAGCCATTTCAGTGAGGGTTCTGTTCTTGCGCTCCACGACGCCATTCTGCTGAGGTGTATAAGGAGCAGATAACTCATGAGTAATACCAAGTTCATCAAGATAGCCATCTAGACCGGAATTCTTGAACTCAGTCCCATTGTCAGTTCTGATGTGCTTGATCTTCACACCAAAGTTGGTTGAAGCCCTCGAGGAAAATCGTTTGAAGATTTCCTGCACTTCATGTTTGTAAGTAACAATGTGTACCCATGTGTAACGAGAATAATCATCAACAATAACAATGCCATATAGGGATGCATCATTTGAAACAGCAGAATAATGATTAGGACCAAAGAGATCCATGTGAAGCAATTCAAATGGACGAGTAGTGGTCATGATAGTCTTTGCTGAATGCTTGGCCTTTGTCATCTTTCCAGCTTTGCAAGCTCTGCATAAGTGATCCTTGAGGAATTTGACATTTTCAATGCCAATGACATGCTTCTTCTTCGCAAGCGTGTTCAGATTCCTCATACCAGCATGACCAAGTCGTCGATGCCATAGCCGGCCTTCTGAAGCTTTTGCAAGTAAGCACACGGATGGTTGTGGTCCTGTAGAGAAATCAACAATATACAGATCTCCTCTCCTAAAGCCTTCGAAGACTTTGGAATGGTCAGCTTCCATGATCACAACACAACGATACTTGCCAAAGACAACAACCATATCAAGATCACAAAGCATTGAGACAGACATGAGGTTGTATCCTAAGGACTCAACAAGCATGACTTTGTCCATGTGTCGATCCTTTGAGATCGCAACCTTACCTAGACCCAATACCTAACTTTTGCCTTTTTCGGCGAAGATGATATGCTTCAGATGTGACGGTGATAAAGGAGCATCCATTAATAGACTCTTGTCACCCGTCATGTGATTTGTACATCCACTATCTAGAACCCACTCGTTGGCTTTGGGCTGATCATCCTGCAGATGAATTAGTGCAACTTACGATCTCATATACTTCATCAGTGAAGAATATGATATCAAGTTCATCAGATGAATTTCATCAAGTAGTAAACCAGATATTTCAGTATGAGGACGTGTGAAATGAAAGTTCATTTCATCATGATTCGCCTGCGTCCTTTCAGGCATTTTTGTCAGGCCTCCAGCAAATTCTTTAGACATTTAAAGCACGTCTGGAGACCTGACCCTGCATAAGGGATTAGTTCTTTTTCTTCACCACCCACATCTGAAGGGGTGGCAAAGAGTTCATCACTCTGCGAGCACCATATGAGAATGGTGGCATAGAAGCCGATCCATTTTGTTTCACATAAGAGGGGTTAGGGTAAGCATATGAATAAGCAGAGAAATTCTTCGAGGACTTATGAACATAATGATTTGAAGAATAATGTGCATATTCATAGCCCTTAGCTCTACCCTGCGAAATAGAAGGGTTAGCACGATGATGTTCATATGAGGACTTTGATCCACTTGAGGAATTTGATCCATGTGAAGAATTAGGTCCATATGAAGAATTGGATCTGGGGTTCCTGTTCTTCACTGGTGGTGTCATGAGGACATTCACCCGAAGACTTTCAACATAAGTTTTGGGAACCCAGATTTTCTTCATAGGGGAACCGTTCCTGCAGTTAGTCCCAACATATCGAGCAAATACTTCACCATTCTGATTTTTGAACAGTTTATAGTTGGAGTCAAATGACTCATCAATAGAATGAGGAGATTCACATGTAAAGCCAGATAAGTTGGATGGATCAACTGGAGGTCCCTTTGCAGCAACCCATGAGGTTTTGGGGTACTGCTCAGGCTTCCAATATGTTCCATCAGCATTGAGTTTCCTCTCAAAGGCAATACCCTCTTTCCTAGGGTTTCTGTTGAGGAACTGCTTTTTGAGCACATCACAAAGAATCTGATGCCCTTTGAGGCTTTTGTACATGCCTGTCGTGTACAATTCCTTTAGCCCTGCATCGTTAGTGATACTAGCAATGTCCTCAGATGAGGAATTAGTGATAGCAGAGGCAGGTGAAGAATTTGTAACAGTTGAAGCATTTGAACATTCAGGTGATGAATTAGCAGATTCACATTCAATGCACTTTAAGCATGGAGGAACAAATTCTTCTTGTGTAGCTGAAAGTGCAACTATCCCTAGGTGTTTTTGGTAATTCATAACAACATATAGCTCATTGAGCTAATGCTATTCCAAGACTATTATTTCAGGAAAGCTCAATGAATGGCATGGCATGGATGATGAAAGTGGATCCCTCAAAATACTAAGGACAAATGATTGGCTCAAGCTCAAAGGCTCAAGACTCTTCATTTTATATTTTAGTGATCCAAGATCACATTGAGTCTATAGGAAAAGCCAATACTATCAAGGAGGGATGAGGTGTTGCTTAGTGAGCCTCTTGCTTCATGTGCTTTGTGATATGCTCCAAAACCCTCATCTACTTTCCCACATCCACAAATGACCTAAACCCAAAGCCAAAATCGGTCACACCGATTCTTCCAATCTGGCGCCACCGATTCCAAAAGTCATAGCCACTGCCACAAACCCTAAGCAAATCGGTCGTACCGATAGGGATCTCGGTCTCACCGAGATGGGATTGTAATCTCTCTGTTTCCCTTTGTAACGTTTCGGTCTAACCAAAGTGAGCGATCGGTCCCACCGAGATTGCAATGTAAACTCTCTGTTTCCCTTTTGTAACATTTCGGTCTCACCGAAAAGAGCAAATCGGTCCCACTGAGTTTACCTGACCAACTCTTTGGAAAGCTTATTACCAAAATCGGTCTTACCGAGTTTGTGTAATCGGTCTTACCGAGATTACGTTATGCCCTAACCCTAACCGATTTGGTCTCACCGAGTTGCATGTCAGTCCCACCGAAAATCACTAACGGTCACTAGGTTTACTAAATCGCTCTGACCGAGTCTATTGAATCGGTCCCACCGAGTTTGGTAAATTGTGTGTAACGGTTAGATTTTGTGTGGAGGCTATATATACCCCTCTACCTCCTCTTCATTCGTGGAGAGAGCCATCAGACTAAACCTACACTTCCAACTTACCATTTCTAAGAGAGAACCACCTACTCATGTGTTGAGGCCAAGATATTCCATCCCTACCATATGAATCTTGATCTCTAGCCTTCCCCAAGTTGCTTTCCACTCAAATCCTCTTTCCACCAGATCCAAATTCTATGAGAGAGAGTTGAGTGTTGGGGAGACTATCATTTGAAGCACAAGAGCAAGGAGTTCATCATCAACGCACCATTTGTTACTTCTTGGAGAGTGGTGTCTCCTAGATTGGCTAGGTGTCACTTGGGAGCCTCCGACAAGATTGTGGAGCTGAACCAAGGAGTTTGTAAGGGCAAGGAGATCGCCTACTTCATGAAGATCTACCGCTAGTGAGGCAAGTCCTTCGTGGGCGACGGCCATGGTGGGATAGATAAGGTTGCTTCTTCGTGGACCCTTCGTGGGTGGAGCCCTCCGTGGACTCGCGCAACCGGTACCCTTCATGGGTTGAAGTCTCCATCAACGTGGATGTACGATAGCACCACCTATCGGAACCATGCCAAAAACATCCGTGTCTCCAATTGCGTTTGAATCCTCCAAACCCTTCCCTTTACTTTCTTGCAAGTTGCATGCTTTAATTTCCGCTGCCTATATACTCTTTGCATGCTTTCTTGAATTGTGTGATGATTGCTTGACTTGTCCTAAGATTGCTAAAATCTGCCAAACTCTAAAATTGGGAAAAGGTTAAGTTTTTAATTGGTCAAGTAGTCTAATCACCCCCCTCTAGACATACTTCAAGGTCCTACATGTGGTATCAGAGCTTTGGTCTCCATTTGCTTTGATTTCCATAGCTTTTGGTGGTCATAGCCTTGGTTTCACAACCTAGGAGAGTATGGCGTCTAGCGAGGGAAATTATCACCGTAGAGGTCCTTACTTTGATGGTACTAATTTTGCTAGTTGGAAGCATAATATGAAAATGCATATTCTCGGACATAACCCCGCCGTTTGGGCAATTATTTGTATTGGCTTGCAAGGTGAATTCTTTGATGGGAGAGAACCAAAGCGTGAAGTGAATGCGGAAGAATTGAAGATGCTGCAATACAACGCTCAAGCTTGTGATATCATCTTCAACGGATTGTGCCCTGAAGAATTCAACAAAATCAGCCGTCTTGAGAATGCAAAGGAAATTTGGGATACTTTGACTGATATGCACAAAGGTACCGAATCCATCAAGGAATCCAAGTTGGATGTGCTCCAAATTTAGCTTGACAAGTTCAAAATGAAGGATGGTGTAGGTGTCGCTGAAATGTACTCTAGGCTTGCACTTATCACAAATGAGATTGCCGGCTTAGGGAGTGAAGAGATGACTGACAGATTCATCATCAAGAAGATCCTAAGAGCATTGGATGGAAAGTATGATACCGTGTGCACATTGATCCAAATGATGCCAAAGTACAAAAATCTCAATCCAACGGAAGTCATTGGAAGAATTGTTGCTCATGAGATGTCACTCAAGGATAAGGAGGAACTTCACAACAAGTCAAGTGGTGCTTACAAAGCCTCAAGTGAAGCCCCCACATCATCAAGTGAGAAACAAACCTTCACTGAAGAATTGAGCTTAATGGTGAAGAACTTCAACAAATTCTACAAGAGTAGAAGCAAAGAAAGAATCTCCAAGTCAAGGTCTTATCATGACAAAAGATCTTCTAGTCGAGAGCGCAATTGCTACAATTGTGGGAGTCCTGGACACTACTCAAATGAGTGTACGACACCCTACAAAAGAAGAGAAGATTCTCCAAAAAGAAGAAGCAAAAGAGAAGAATCACCACCAAGAGAGAGAAGGAGTAGAGATGATCGTTATGAACGAAGACCCTCACGGAGAAGCAAGGATCCGGAAAGGAAGGACAAGTCATCAAGGAGCTACACAAAACAAAGACATCAAGCTCATATTGGTGAATGGGTATCCGGCTCCGACTCTGACAATCACTCCAAGAGAAGCTATCACTCCGACTCCGAACACACTCAATATGAAGGTGTTGCTGGTCTATCACTTGTGTCAACCAACTCCTACGACATATTTGATTCACCAAATGAAGGAATTGGAATATGCTTCATGGCCAAAGGTCCAAAGGTAACACATCCTGAGTATGTTGATTTCAATAGTGATGAAGATGACTTACTTGTGGATGATGATTTACTTGTTGACAACTCTAGTGATGAATACTATGATGAAACGTCAATTAATCATGCTAATCAAATGAATGACAATGATAAGGAGAAAATTGAGCTTCTAACTAAAGAACTAAACACTCTAAAGTTGGCCCATGAAACTATCTTCGAAGATCATCGATAACTTTTAAGGGCTCATGAGAAGTTACGCTTTGAAAAGCTCAATCTTGAGCAAGAGCATGAGTTCTTAAAGGCAATCAATGATGATATCCGTAAGAAAAGTTCTTCTTACATTGCCAAGCGTTTACTCTTATCTACTTACATGCCTCAAGTCAAGTCTGGTAACAAGTACAAGAAAGATACTTCCTCTAGTAGTAACAATAATAATGTTAAATCCAATGTTGTTGCTTCTAGTAGTTCTCTTGATTCCACTAATGATTCTCTTAGCCAAGTTACACTTGAGCAAGAAAATAGCTTATTGAAATGAATTATAGAGAAAGGTGTTTACAAGAGCCTTACTGGGAGTAAGCAATTCGAGGAAATTATACGCAAGCAAGGAAGACACCGGAAGAATCCAGGTGTTGGTTTTGAACGAAAGTTCAATGCCAATGGAGTTGAGTGGGAAGAAGATCAATACCCCAAGACGAGGTTTGTTCCTCAACAAGAGAAGTATGATCCTACTTCCTTCAAGGGAACACAAGCTCAAGATGATCTTCCTCCACAAGACCACAAGACCAAAGGCAAGGATAAGCTTCAAGAAGAGATTGATGCATTTGAAGAAGCACCTAAGGTCTCAGTCAAGTGGATTCCCAAGACTACGTCAAGTTCTACTTCATCAAGTACAACTACAACTCCAAGGATTCCCATCAAGATGATGTGGATCCCGAAGAAGAAGAACTAGAGAGTTCTTGAGGGTGACTCCGCCAACATTCTTCACTCATATCTTTATGGCAAGGACAAGTGCAATCAACTTCCACATCTTGCACTAGTTCAAGGAGTCACAAACCCTCATGTTGGTAAGGCAAGGAACAAGGTAACCTAATGGTTTCATGGACATCATCTTGTGTGTGCATCACTCTATGTCTATGGATATTCTTGTTTGTTCCTTGTGGGACTAACCCATGTAGGTAAGTTGAAAGTGCAACTCACTCCAAAGGATTGCTCCAAATGATCTACTTCAACATTGAGCATCCACATCTTCAACACCTACATGAAGTCATCGTCGACAAAACCCAAGGTTAGTTCATCCCTCTAAAGGGGGGATCTCACATCTAGGGGGAGCTTAACTCAAAAATTGAGTCAAAGCAACTCTAATGGTGTGAACACATCAATGCATTATGTAAAAGTGGTAACCCCACTTGAGCTTAAACGATGAGTATGACCTATGATCAAATGTTCTCATTTGACTCCTAAGTCAATATACTCATATATAGATGACCTAGTCATCGCCATTTGTTTGATAGATGCTAGAATTGGTTGTGCATGCTTTGCCACATATTTCATTTGCCATTTTATTGTGTGAGCATGTTGGTGCATATTTTACTCATTCAAGGACATCCACTTGTTGTTTTGATTGTTTGGTTCATTCTTCTTTTGGCCAAGTGGGTGGACAAGAATGCCTAAGAACCCTCTCTAGCTATCTATGCTTTTCTCGTCTCAAACTCTATTCATGCTACATCACAAAATTTGATCAAGTCAGATTCGAACCACTCTGTGTGAGGAGCACTCGGAGTCCCCGATTCGTCATAGACTTAAACTTCCAAAACCTCTTTGTGATTCTCGGTCTGACCGATTCCTCCATTTTGGTTCTACCGAGATCATTAAGTTGATCTGAGTTTTCAATCTTGGTGCAACCGATTTGAACTTTTCGGTCACACCGAGTTGCTGTAACTGAACATAGTTATGCATCTCGGTGCCACCGAGTTGTTCCACTCGGTCACACCGACAGGGTCGGGCTATATATAGACACGGGCAAAATTTTGGAAATTTCTCCGAACCTCTTCGCCCGCGCAATAGCTCGCTCTGCCATCGAAGGTCTCCGGATCGTCTCCTCGTCGCCAGCCGCCTCCTGTCGCTGGTCTCCGCCGCCGCGGAATTCAACCCCACCGTTGCCGCCGTAGTGAGTTAATCCCGCACTAGGGTATGGACTCGATCTTTGTGCTATCCACATCTGATTCCTAGCACATTGTACTCTTATTGATTCTTGCCACGATTGAAACAATCCTATCTAGCCAAAGTAGTCCGTAGAGTAGATTAGATTCAAATTTTTAGGGTTAGGTTTCCGCTGAAACCATCTCGGACCCACCGAGTTGAAAAACTCGGTCTCACCGATTTGGCATATGCCTTTGCACTAGTGACTCTCGGTCTGACCGAGAATTACTAATCGGTGCGACCGATTTTAGGATTCTGTGAAACCCTAGCAGTCTCGGTGCCACCAAACTGTGACTCGGTCCAACCGAGTTCATCAGTTTAGGTTCCAAAAACTGCTTCGGTATCACCGAGTTTGAAAATTGGTTGATCCGAAATGCTTTCTGTGGAAAACTAAAACTGAATTTTTGAATCCTTCCTTTGAAAAATCTCTGCATTTTGTGATGCTCATCCACTCTATCTCATCTATAACTCTTTGCAGGGTCAGCAGTCAGCTTTTGCAGCATGTCAGACCAGAGTGATAGTCAGAACAGGTCAGCAGAGCAGATTCAGATGAGTGAGGGCACTAGTCCCTCCAGTACTTCAGATGAAGGAAGCAGAAGCACTCCTAGCAACCTGCCTAAGGCTGCTACCAGGCAAAGGAGAAAGAGAACCTCAGACTCAGAAGATGAGGACTACAAAGCTGAAGAAGATGAGGCTACTTCCAAGAAAGTGGTGCTCAAGAAGGAATATGGCTCAACAAAGGATATAAAGCCAGGCATGAAGATTAAAGGCCTGCAGGAAGACAACCAATGTCCAAGGCCAGAGCATCAACTCAACTGCCTGAAAATCCTGATCCCAAAGAGCCAGCTGCTGAAGGCAAGAAGAGGAAGGAAAGGGTCAAGAAGACCATGGCTAGAGTTGTTGGGCAACCTTCCATGATGGAAGAGGAAGAGCTTACTGCACCAGCACCAAAGGCACCAAAGCTTATGGGTGATGCTATTAAATCTGGGGATGCAACATCTAAGCACAAGGAAGCACCCAAAGCTGCCCCCAAGGCCAAGTCTGTACCAAAGAGGAATACCAGGAGTATTCTAGCTGCTGAGAAGAACAAGGCCCCAGTGCCCGAGGTTGCTGAGGAGGAAGATGAAGAAGGACATGTTCTAAGGAAGCTCAAGCCTAATATACCAGATCACAATGATGCCCATCCTGTGGCTGAGGACATGAACATCAGAAAAGACTCAGGATTGAGGCTATGGAGGATGGCAGATCCATATGCCACAAGGAGAAGAACTGCTGTTGATTACAGGTTCCATACAAAGGAACAACAGGACTTCTATGAGACAATCTTATTGGACAAGAAGCCCATAGTTTGTGATATGAGGTGGGTCGACTGGACCTACATGAAGGAGAATGAAGAGCACTATCCTGGAGTGCAAGACAACTTTGTTGCTTGTGGAGTTGCAGATTTTGTTGGGCAAAAGCTCACAAACTAGAATGATGAACTGATCATGCAATTCTACTCCACAACACATTTTTACCCAGATGGAAGAATTGTTTGGATGTCTGAAGGTACAAGGTACCAATCTACTGTTGAAGAATGGGCAAAACTGATAAATGCCCCAAAGGAAAATGATGATGATCTGGATGTATATGCCAAGAAGAAAATGGGACACAATACCATGGCACACATGTACAAGGATATCCCAGACAAAGCCCTAGAGACTTTCTCTTTTGGATCAGTCCATTTTCTGTTGTCAGGGCTGCCTACTATCAATTGGATTCTGAGGCACACTCTGTTGCCCAAGTCTGGTGACCACAACATGATGAGAGGGCATGCCATCAATATGTTGCATTTATTTGATGTTCCACAGAAATTCAAAGTCATGAGCCTCATAGTTGAAACCATTAAGAGGACTGCAGCAGATCATAAGAGGAGCTGTGGTTATGCACCTCAGATTCAGGAATTAATCAACTCAAAGATGGGAACTGGCAAATATCTATTGGATAGGGAACACTTTCCACTCTATCCAGACTTTGGAGACAATGAGGTTGTCATGAATGAGGATGATCCATCATCAGTTCAAGCTCAAGAGAAGAAGGAGAAGGCAAGGAAGGAGAAGGCTGCCAATATGCCAACTCAAGAGGAGGCATCTGAGTATTTCTTGAAAAACAAGCAGGAGCAGCTTGGTTACTTGATAGCATCATCTCTGAGGATTGAGAAGGGGCTGGCCACCTTAACTCAGAATCAGGAGAGCTTGGAAAGAATCATGGAACAAAAATTCTATGATCTAGATGTCAAAGTAACTGAGATTCAGTTAGTTGTGGAGCAACTGCAGGATGACATGCAGGAGAGGAAGGGCAAGACAACCACAAATGTCTTTCCCAGAGTGCCTAGAGCTCAGAGGTCAGTTGTTGTGCCAGTGCCAGACACTAGAGCAACATCTACAGCACCAGCTACTGCCCCTTCAGCTCCAGTGCAACCAGCTTCAGCATCAACTCCAGCACCCTCTACATCAACTGAAGCTTTCGTCCTTGGAGTTATCCGGACACTACCAACTGAAGATCAAGCCTGAGAGTCGATCTAGCACTATGCATTTTCTATGAACTTTTTGGTAACTTGTTGCCAAAGGGGAGAAAAATGTATAGATCATAGGCTTCGAGAGAGAGAGTGTTGCTTTTGTTCTCTCTTGCTTTGTTGGTTTAAACTTGTTTGCTTTTTGATTGGTTGAGATACTATGCTTGTGAGACATTGATGATCATGTGTTTGATCATAAGCTACACTTACGCATGTTTGATGATATTATCCTATCTATCTTATGTGATCATTCACTTTGCTTGGTGATGAGTGCATGTATTCAATACTTATCATTTTGAGCGCTCCACCAAGATGTATGTGACATGGAAGAGTAACCCATGAGCCTAATTCCTTGTGCATTTGCAGTCCAAAGCAAATTTTAAACTATGCACAAATTTAGGGGGAGCTCTTGCTTATCACATACTTCTCAAAGCAACGACATTTTTATTCTTAATATCATTTGTCGAAGCTTTGATCTATATATTGTCATCAATTACCAAAAAGGGGGAGATTGAAAGTGCAACTATCCCTAGGTGGTTTTGGTAATTCATAACAACATATAGCTCATTGAGCTAATGCTATTCCAAGACTATTATTTCAGGAAAGCTCAATGAATGGCATGGCATGGATGATGAAAGTGGATCCCTCAAAATACTAAGGACAAAGGATTGGCTCAAGCTCAAAGGCTCAAGACTCTTCATT
The DNA here is from genome assembly GCF_018294505.1 of Triticum aestivum. Taxonomy (NCBI): domain Eukaryota; kingdom Viridiplantae; phylum Streptophyta; class Magnoliopsida; order Poales; family Poaceae; genus Triticum; species Triticum aestivum. The sequence goes on from NC_057798.1 coordinate 236,995,933, forward strand.
TTATATTTTAGTGATCCAAGATCACATTGAGTCTATAGGAAAAGCCAATACTATCAAGGAGGGATGAGGTGTTGCTTAATGAGCCTCTTGCTTCATGTGCTTTGTGATATGCTCCAAAACCCTCAACTACTTTCCCACATCCACAAATGACCTAAACCCAAAGCCAAAATCGGTTATCGGTGTCAAAACCGGCGGATCTCGGGTAGGGGTCCCGAACTGTGCGTCTAGGCGGATGGTAACAGGAGACAAGGGACACGATGTTTTACCCAGGTTCGGGCCCTCTTGATGGAGGTAAAACCCTACGTCCCGCTTGATTGATATTGATGATGTGGGTATTACAAGGGTAGATCTACCACGAGATCAAGGAGGCTAAACCCTAGAAGCTAGCCTGTGGTATGATTGTTGTTCGTCCTATGGACTAAAGACATCCAATTTATATAGACACCGGAGAGGGCTAGGGTTACACAGAGTCGGTTACAATGGTAGGAGATCTACATATCCGTATCGCCAAGCTTGCCTTCCACGCCAAGGAAAGTCCCATCCGGACACGGGACGAAGTCTTCAATCTTCTATCTTCATAGTCTTGGAGTCCGGCCGATGATGATAGTTCGGCTATCTGGACACCCCCTTGTCCAGGACTCGCTCAGTAGCCCCCAAACCAGGCTTCAATGACGACGAGTCCGACGCGTATATTGTCTTTGGCGTTTGCAAGGTGGGTTCTCCTCCATGTTCCATGTGTTTGCCGAATAGTGTCCGGTTTCTTCATAAATGTTGCGCTCCTTGGCTTCCACGTCCAATAATGACCCTCTTCCACGTGTTGTATGAATGCGAAAAGCCAGGGTATTTTTATGTTTTACCCCCTAGCTGCGCGAATAAGCCGCCTATAAGAGAGGCGAGGATCCAGATCCGAATCACACCATCCTCCTTCCGCAAGTACTCATCGAAGCGCATCTCACAAAAATCCATTCCAACATGGACAGTCGACGCGACTCCTCTTCTCGCGCTCCTAGTCCTCAGCCAGGAGATTGGAGGAGATGCTCAGTCCCGCATAGCAAGTTAGTGACGCTCCAAGCAGAGGGATACCTTCCCCTAGCCTTTATGGTTCCGGTTCGAGCCGGACTGGCCACCTACAAGGGTGGGAAGCAGGCGGAGAGTGTCCCCAATCCCTCCAAAGGAGAGCGGGTATGCTTCGTCCGCTACTTAATAAGGGGACTCGGATTTCCCATACATCCGTTTCTCCGGGGGCTCCTGGAGTTCTATGGACTCCAACTTCACCACCTCACACCTGCCTCCATTTTGCACATCGCGGGCTTTGTAGCTCTTTGCGAGCTGTTCTTGGGCATCGAGCCCCATTTTGCGCTGTGGAAGAGACTGTTTTGCCTCGTACCCCGTTCTCACGAGGGGTCGATATATCAAGTGGGCGGAGCCGAAATATGGCGCATCGCCGGGACCAGATATCTATCCGGAACCCCGAAGAAGGCGTCCGAAGACTAGCCTTCCGAGTGATTCTATATGGAAGATGCCCCGCTGCCGGATCCAGTTCGGATCGGCCTCCCGGAGTTTGGCAACGCTCCTCTGAAGAAACGCTTGAGTTGGCGCCCGCGGAGCCCTCAACGGGAAGATGATAGGAGCGTCCAATATCTGATGGGCCGGATACGGTTACAGGCCCATTCCGGATTAACCATGATTGGAGTCATGGCCACAAGCATTATGCGAGGGGTGCAGCCGCTCCAATATAGGGGCCACCCCATGTGTGATTTCAACAGGGAGAATGACGCCACCCGTCATGGCCGCAAGGGGTCGGGATCGGCCGCCGATCTGGTGAAGATCCTGTCCGGCTTGTACAAGGGGGAGAAGGAGGACTTCCTCCGCACGAGTCCATTGAATGGATTCTCCATGAATAACCCTCGGAGCTGGGTAAGCGGACGTTCATATATCCGATCCGTGCTTTCAAAGATAAGTGTCTTACTTTATGATTTCGACGCAGGAACTGCGCCGGGATGTGGAGGGCATAGAAAGCCCGACTCCACAACCCGAGGATCCGGGAAGATCCCTTGATCCGGCCTCCGGAGAGGATCCGGACATAATGGTGGAACTGATTGACGGGGTGCTCCACCAGCTCAGCACAGACAATGCTCTAGTCACCATTACGGCTGACTACTGTCGGGGGTTGGGTGCGACATATGCCAAAGGATGGCTTATCATGGTGGGAGCGAGTAGAACATCGCCGGTGCCAGGAAACGGGATTAGGTGAAGGCATGCACGCCGACAAATCTTACCCAGCTTCGGGGCTCTCCGGGGAGATAACACCCCTACTGCTGCTCTGCGGGGTCTCCGCATGATCACTAAGGCGCAGTGACTACAAGGTTGCTCCTAGAGATGTATTCTGGAGGTGGAAGGAGGCAAGGCTAGCTTTCTTCTTCCTATATGATCTGGTCTAAGGCTAATGGATGCGAACCCTTTGCATGGGTGCCCCGGGGGGTTTATATAGGCCTACCCCCGGGGGTACAATGGTAATCCGGCTGGGCACGGGTCCCAGCCGTCTGTCTCACAGGCCACCGTCTTCTCCGCCGACTGATGGGGCCCGCCAACTCGTGGGCCCCGCCGGCGAGTCCGGCACTGTAGCCGTGCTTCTGGTGACGCAGGCTTGGTCATTGGGTCGTGGCAACAGTGCCTCCATCTATCGGGCGATCATTTTCGTTACTCCCTATCTTGTCTGGTTAATGGCGCGTGGGACCCGCGGGAGAGGCTGGCCGACTCCGGGGAGCCGACTCCCACGGGGCCGCCTTAGGGGCGTATCCGCCGTCTTCTATGCTCTTACTGACTGGCAGGTCCGCTGTCTCTGAGCCGTATAGGTAGGCCATCGTGGCCACAGTGCGCCGCGCACTGTGGCTGAGGTCAGGTCTGGCATGGCTACAGTGCCGAGCCACGCTGGAGATCTCCGGCGGTACGGCACACTGTAGCCACGCCGGCTCCTCGCAAGCAGGAGGTGACGGCCATGCCGTGGTCGTACCCGCCCCGCCTATCGCAATGAGTGTAGAGTCGTGGGCCGACTCTCTATAGCCGGCTCCTCCGGAAGTCGCCGGCCATGAGTCGGCCCATCTGGGAGTCGTCATCTGAGACTCGGCTCATCCGGGAGCCGTCATCTGAGACTCGGCTCATCTGGGAGTCGTCATCTGAGACTCGGCTCATCTGGGAGTCGTCATCTGAGACTCGGCTCATCCGGGAGCCGTCATCTGAGACTCGGCTCATCTGGGAGCCATCATCTGAGACTCGGCTCATCTGGGAGTCATCATCTGAGACTCGGCTCATCTGGGAGTCGACATCTGAGACTCAGCTCATTTGGGAGTCTTTATCTGAGACTTGGCTCATCTGGGAGTCGTCATCTGAGACTCGGCTTTGAGGGGCGCGGCCTGCCTCGATGTCTTGAAAGGTTCTGGGGCTCGGGTCAGCCTACCCGTGGCCCATTACTCCGACAGTAGTCCCCGAAGCTGGTGAGGCTCCAAGAGTGACTCGCTGGGGGGCCTCAACAGTTTCATTCTTCCGGTGGTGGAATCTGGGCTTCGTTTACCGTCTTCCTCTGGGCCGACTATCCGTAGTCGGATTCGTAGAGGGCCGTCCTGCTCTGTGGAGAGCTCGAAAGTCGTGGCGGGAGACCAGGCGGCGTGCCTGATACTCTTCCCTGCTGCCGCCCACCGCGGCCCTATCGCGTGGCGCCACACGGCAGGGACAGTCTGCCGGCCCACGCACGTGACGGGACGGGCTGTCAGGCGGGGCCTGCCACTACCGCGCCCCAGCACGCGAACGGATCCACTACGGCCGCGCGAACGGTTAGGCTTCTCACGCCGTTACTGCGTGCAGTAACTTCGTGGGGTAAATCGTGGGGCGGCGTGGGGCTCTGGGCGCAGTTAATCCCACGCCCGCCCCCTCGGCTTCTCAGCCTCCAAGGCTATAAGTAGGGGGGGAGTGGAGCGGCATAGCACGCGCGCCCATCTCCCCCGACCCCCGCTTCCTCTTGCTTCCTCTCTCCTTCTTGCCGCCGACGAGCAGAACCACACCGCACCAGCCAGCGATGAGCTCCTCCTCCATCGCCGTGGCTCCGGCCGTGCGTTCCGGCGTGTGGGACGGCTTGGAGGTCGACGACGACCTCATTGAATTCCTCCGCAAGACGCGCCGCCTCCCCAGCGCACACCTCGTGCGAGCCCGCACCACGCCGACGAAGGAGATATCGCCGACGCCGGAGGAGGGCGAGCGGGTCATCTTCCGCTCGCACCTCATGCGCGGCCTGGGGCTGCCGGCGAGCGGCTTCTTCCGCTCCTTCTTGGAGTTTCACGGCCTCCAACCGCACCACCTCACCCCGAATACGGTGGTGCTGCTCTCTGCCTTCGCCACTCTGTGCGAAGGTTTCCTCGGCGTTCTCCCCACCATCGAGCTATGGGGAGAATTCTTCTCTTCTAAGCTCGGCACGCACGTCGTCGGCATGCCGGCTCAGTGCGGTGCCTACATCGCGATGCGGAGCTCGACGGACGACAACCCCTTCCCTTCCATCTCGCTGATCAAGTCGGTGAGGATGTGGCAGCGCTCATACTTCTACGTGAAGAACCTCGCCTCCGACGGCGACTGGGTTAATCTGCCGGCTTACGAAGCTGGCCCCCAGCTGGGAGGCTCCCCAGCTGGTCTCATCGGGTCAAGACGCTGACTCCCGCCGGAGCTGCCGCCGTAGCGCGACTCCGAGTCTTGACGCAGTCGGAGGGCCTTGTCGGGGCCGACTTGCTGGCTGCCTTCATGGCACGCCGAGTTCTCCCGCTCCAAGGTCGGCCTCACCTGATCTGTCAGATGAGCGGCCTCTGAGACCCAAGTCAGATGAGCACCAAGGAGATGCCCCACGCGGAGGTGGAAAATATGGTGAACCATATCGCGAACTGCGAGTTCGGGGAGGACTGGCAGTTTGGCAAGGAGCCGTACTCGCGCGACAATCCCCCACCAGTGGTAAGTCGCATCTCCTTATTGCTTTGTCTTCTTTGCGGCCGAATCCGGTTTCTGATTCTCGTTGGTTTCTTCTGAGCTAGAACCCCCTCATGCAGCCTGCGGCCGGCGCCACGAGACAGCCCCGCGAGTTTGTCCCTGATCGTGCAAAGAACGACGTCGACGACCCCGACTTGGGGGTGGCGGCGATGGAAGCCGACGCCGAAGGCAGAGGAGGAGGAGCGGGAAGCGGCCTAAGGCTCTCGGCCACTTTCGCCGACTGGCTTGATGACGACGCCGAAGGGGAAGTCGCCCCGCGCCATCCGCTAAGGGTCGGCCCCTCGGGCGCAGGCTCCTCCGCCGGCCTGGCTGGCCAAGGCGGCGCGAAGAGGCGTCACGCCGGGCCGAGTACATTTCCTTCTTCTTTTTCATTCTTGTTTTTCTCTATGGGGGCGCACCAGCGCACCCACTGGGTGTAGTCCCCGAGTTCCGGGCCGGCTGCTGAGCGGGCGGCTCGGAACTCCCTCTAGCGAGTTCCAAGTACTTATTTTGTCTGAAATCTCTGTTTGCAGGAGTATCACAACCTCCGCGCCACTGCCTTCAACCGCAATGTTGAGGAGTTGAGCAAGCGGACTGCCGACTTGACAGAAAGCCGGAGTAAGTTTTTTCCCTCTTCTTCGCGGGGGCGCGCTGGCGCACCCGCGGGCTGTAGTCCCCGAGATTCGGGCCGACTGCTGAGCAGTCGGGCCGGATCTTCCCGGCGATCTTCTTTGCTGACGACTTCGACATTTCCTTTCTTGTTCTTCTTTCTTCACGGGGGCGTGCTGGCGCACCCGCGGGCTGTAGTCCCCGAGATTCGGGCCGACTGCTGAGCAGTCGGGCCGGATCTTCCCGGCGACCTTCTTTGCTGACGACTTATTTGTCTCTTTCTTTCATTCTTCTTTCTTCGCGGGGGCGCGCTGGCGCACCCGCGGGCTGTAGTCCCCGAGATTCGGGCCGACTGCTGAGCAGTCGGGCCGGATCTTCCCGGCGACCTTCTTTGCTGACGACTTATTTGTCTCTTTCTTTCGTTCTTCAGGGGCCAACGCTACTCTTCAGGGCCAGCTGGGTGAAGTTGACACCGCCTTGCGCGTCAAGGGGGAGGAGTGCAGCAAACTCGCTGCGGAGCGCGATCTGCTTACTGCGCAGCTGGCCGAGCAGAAGGAGCTGCTCAAGAAGACGCAGGACGAGGCCGAGAAGAAAGAGGCCACTCTTCTGGCCGAGTTCGAGAGCGAGCGCTCCTCCTGGACTGACAAGGAGGCGATGCTGACCTCCGGCTTCCACGAGATTGAGGATATTGTTGATGGTGAGCTTTCTTTCTTTGAATTTCCGACTATGTGTCAGGCTGACTTCTGATTTTTCGACTTGCTTCTTTTTTGTCTTGGCAGACTTCTTCCCTGGCCACTCGCAGGCAGTCCCTCTGGCCATCGAGGCTGATCGTGAGACGCGAAGGGCAAACAGTGAGGTGATTGCTGCCTACGCTCCCTTGACCGTCGATGAGCAGCTTCTGAGCATCGAGGCCCGTCTTCGTCCGGCCCACCGGTGGATGCGCCGGCTTCAGCGTGCCGGCACCCAGGCGGTTGCCGCCCTGTGGCTAGACATGCCGGCTCTGCGCACCGCCAGCCGAACTGCCGACTGGTTGGAGGTCGCAGCCGGCTGTCTTGAGGCCTGGAAGGGTTCCTCGGCCCGGGCCAGAGCGCGCCAGGCCTTGGAGTTCGTCAAGGCGTGGTATCCGGGGCTGGACCTGGACCGTCTGGCCGCGTTCTGGTCAGAGGCCCAGGCCGAGCTGGAGGCTGTGGAGGGCGCCCTTGTCGAGCGTGCGGCGGCCATCGCCGAGTACACGGACACCAGTGTCTTCGTCCCCGAGCGGGCTGAAGGCGGCGAGGAAGTGCCGCCAGAGTGGTTCGGGATGAACCCGGAATATGGTGAGGACTTGGCGGAGGTGATTGACTCCAGCACCGAGGAAGAAGGCGAGGCGGAGGACAAAGGCGAGATGGAGGTGCCAGAGGGCGGAGCGGGCGACCAGCCTCAGCTCGACCGTGCCTCTAGCAACGAGCCGCGTCCGACTGGGCCAACTGCCGCTGGGGGCGATCAAGCTGAGACTGCCTAGCCGACTCCCCTGGTGCCTGACACCGCCGTCTCCTCTGACCCTCCGAACCCGTCTGCTGCTCCTTAGGCTGCCTTCTGGCTTTATTTATCTGTTCTAGGAAGTCTTTGATGAACTTGTTAATTTGCACAATTCCACCCTCGGGGTGTATTTTAGACTTCTGTCTGAAGATTCGGCCAATGGGCCTATGCTTATGTAAATATTAATCCGAGTTCTATCTTTCCATGCTCATTGCTCCTTTGGCTTTTTCCTTTGTCGCCTTCCCCTAGTTGCCGCCTTGCCAGCCGGCAAACCGCTCTACGGACTGCCGCTGGGTCAAATGCCTGGCTACTTTGGGGAAAGCAAGTACTTGCCTTTCTTTGGAGTTTATTTAACAAGTTGGATAGAAAGCAGTAAGCCGAATATTCGCGAGTCGGCTTGTAAAAAAGGGGGGCTGGAAACCAGCTTAGGCTATGTTGATGTTTTGGGTCCTTAGCCATTTTTTGTGTGGACGCCCATTCATCCTTACTCCTGCCTACCAAACAGTCGCTCTGCGAGTTGCGGCTTCTGGCAGGAGACGGCTTAGGCGCCGCACACTACTTGTCCGACTTCAGGAAACATTTCATAGCGCCAGACGGCGAGTCCCCGGGCCGACTAGTCAAACCCGGCGCCAAGCGGTATAGCAAGAAGTAGCATACTTGAAGGCATAATTCTTATCATACAGATAATCAAAAGGGGCAGTCCCCGAGCTCGTCTCGGGGGGCGCGAAGTCTCGATACTTTAATACAAAGGGGTAGCATGATACATACTGAATCAACTGTAAAACCTTCGGAGGAGGTTTGCATTCCATGGTCGTTTCGACTCTTTGCCGGAGTCGTCTCTCTTGCGAGCTCGGGGCTTCTGAGCATCGATCAGGTAGTAGGAGTCATTGCCCAACACCTTGCTGACAATAAAGGGGCCTTCCCAAGGTGCCAACAGCTTGTGCTGGCCGGCTGTCCGCTGGATCAGTCGGAGCACAAGGTCGCCCTCTTGGAAAGATCTTGGCTTGACCTTCCTGTTGTAGTATTGGCACAGGCTCTGCTGGTAGATGCCGGACCGACTGAGTGCCAACAGCCGGCCCTCTTCCGGCAGATCGACGCCGTCTTGACGTGCTTCTTCTGCTTCCTCCTTGGTGTACATGGTGACTCGCGGGGAGTCGAATTCTATGTCCGTCGGGATGAAGGCTTCAGCACCGTAGACGAGGAAGAAAGGCGTGAAGCCGGTTGACTTGTTTGGAGTCGTGCGCAGACTCCAAAGGACGGCTGGCAGCTCCTCAAGCCAACAGCCGGCCGAGCGCTCCAGTGGTTCAACCAGGCGGGGCTTGATGCCGGATAGGATGAGGCCGTTTGCTCGCTCTACCTGGCCGTTTGACTGTGGATGGGCGACGGACGCTAAGTCCAGTCGGATGCCCTGTGTTGCGCAGAAACGGGCCAAGGCTCCTTTGGCAAAATTTGTGCCATAGTCGGTGATGATGCTATGTGGTATGCCGTACCGAGTCGTAATGTCGGCGATGAAGGTTACTGCAGTCGGACCATTCAATTTCTTGATGGGTTTTGCTTCTATCCACTTGGTGAACTTGTCCACTGCGACAAGTAGGTGAGTTAGGCCGCCTCATGCCGTCTTGAATGGTCCCACCATGTCCAGGCCCCAAACCGCAAAGGGCCAGGCGATGGGAATGGTCTTGAGCGCTGAAGCCGGCTGGAGCGGCTTGGAACGGAACATCTGGCACCCTTTGCAATTTTGGACTAATTCCTTGGCCTCTTCCAGGGCAGTCGGCCAGAAGAAGCCGTGTCGGAAGGCTTTGGCGACGAGTGCCCTTGAAGCCGCATGGTGGCCACACTCGCCTTCATGGATGTCTCTGAGAATTGCTTGGCCTTGTTCTGCCTCGACACAGCGTTGGTAGACACCAGTGACACTGCGCCTGACCAACTCTCTGTTGACTATGGTATAAGCTACTGCTCGGCGTTGCACTTGCCGAGCCAGGATTTCATCAGCTGGCAGCTCTTTGTTTACTAGGAACTTGAGGATGGGCTGGGCCCATGAGGGTGCTGCTATTTCTTCGATTGCCACTATTGCGACTTGGACAAGGGTGACTGGGCTGGGAGGCGGCGGGCTGGGATCCACGACCGCTTGTTGGGTCGACGAAGTCCCCGGGCCGAGTTCTGAAGTCTTCAGGCTGACTGTCGCAGTCCCCGGGCCGGCTTTGACTGCGGTATTTTTGGAGCCGTCTGTGAGGATTCTTGTGCCGTCTGCTGGTGCTCTTGAGTCGGATCCGACTTCTTCGGGGGGAGCTGGCACAAAAATAGAGTCTGATTCTGGCGAAGGCTTGATAGAAGGCTTGAGGAGGCGCTGAAGGGCGACGCCGGATGGTATTGCTTGACCTGTGGAGCCGACTCGTGCCAGGGCGTCCGCTTGGTCATTGTCATTTCTTGGAATGTGAAGGAATCCACACCCCTCAAAATATCCACTGAGTTGCTGCACCAGGAAGTGGTAGCTCGCCATGTTTGCGTCTTTGGCGTCCCAGTCGCCAGATGACTGCTGGACCACCAAAGCAGAGTCGCTGTAGCACAGGATCCGGTGGATGCCGAGTTCTTTGGCAAGCCGGAGCCCGTGAACGAGCGCCTCGTATTCGGCAACGTTGTTGGAGGTGGCGAAGTGGATCTACAGTGCATACTTGAGCTTGTCGCCTTTGGGGGAGGTGAGGACGACCCCGGCTCCCAGGCCGGTGCGCATCTTGGAGCCATCGAAATGCATTCGCCAATGGGTGGAGTCAGGTGCTGGCGGAGGTACTGGGTCTCGGCCCAGTCGACAAGGAAGTCGGCCAGTGCTTGTGACTTGATGGCGCTGCGGGGCTGGTAGTAGATGGTGTAGGGAGCCAGATCTATGGCCCACTTGGCTACTCGACCTGAAGCATCACGGCTTCCGATGATCTCGGCCAGTGGAGCGGTGCAAACCACAGTGATTGGATGTTCTTGAAAGTAAGGCTTCAACTTCTTGGCAGCGAAGTGCACGCCATAGCACATCTTCTGGTAGTGGGGGTAGTTCTGCTTGGAGGTCGACAGTACCTCGCCCAGGTAATATACCGGTCTCTGGATAGGGAGCGCCTTGCCTTCCTCCTTGCGCTCGACTACGATAACTGTGCTGACTACCCGGTTGGTGGCGGCAATGTATAGGAGCATAGGCTCTTTGGGAGTCGGAGCCGCCAGCACAGGAGGAATAGTCAACATCTTCTTCAGCTTGAGAAACGCTTCATCCGCCTTGTGGTTCCACTCGAAAAAGGTGGTCTTCTTCATCAGTTGGTACAAAGGGAGAGCCTTCTTGCCCAGCCGACTGATGAATCGGCTGATGGACGCCAAGTAGCCGGTGAACTTCTGCACATCTAACAGTCGGCGGGGGACTGCCATCCTCTCGATGGCTTTGATTTTTACAGGGTTGCACTCTATGCCGCGTTCAGAGACCAGGAAACCAAGGAGCTGGCCAGCTGGTACTCCGAAGATGCACTTCTCCGGATTGAGCTTGATCTGGAATCGGCGCAGATTCTCAAAGGTTTCTTGGAGATCTTCCAACAATGTCCCCGCTTTTCCGTCTTCACTACCACATCATCCACATAGACGTGGGCATTTCTGCCGAGTTGCTTGAGGAGACATTTTTGCATGCAACGCTGAAAGGTGGCGCCTGCATTCCTCAAGCCGAACGTCATAGTCAGGTAGCAGAAGGCTCCAAACGGCGTGATGAAGGTAGTCTTCAGTCTCTCTGCCGGGTTCAGCTTGATCTGATGATATCCTAATATGCATCTAAGAAGCTCAATAGCTCGCATCCGGCTGTGGAGTCTATCACCTGGTTAATTCTTGGCAGAGCAAATGGATCTTTGGGGCAAGCTTTGTTGAGGCTTGTGTAATCGATACACATCCGCCACTTCTTGTTCTTCTTCAACACTAGGATCGGGTTCGCCAGCCATTCTGGAAAGAACACCTCCATAATGAAGCCGGCCGCTAGGAGTCGGGCTATCTCTTCTCCAACAATTCTTCTTTTCTCTTCTGACAGGCGGCGCAAGGGCTGCCTGACGGGCTTCACATCAGATCGGACATGTAACTTGTGCTCGACGAATTCCGTCGGTACACCTGTCATGTCTTTAGGGGACCATGCAAAGATGTCTCGATTCTCACGGAGGAAATCAACGAGCTCGCCTTCCTATTTGCTGTCTAGGTTTGCACCTATGACAGCGTGCCTCTCCGGGTGCTCCGGGTCCAAAGGTATCCTCTTTGTTTCTTTAGACGGCTTGAACGAACCCTCAGCTTCCGACTCCTTGGGGTCGGGCAACATCTCTGGCTGCTTGCCGGCCATCGCCACAACCTGGTCAAGGAGCCGCCTCTCAGCTGCGATCACTAGGGACTCGGCAAGCTGACTGCTCTCGGCCGCGCAGGCGGACGACTTCCTGTAGTCGCCAGCCACGGTCAGAATCCCCTTTGAACTCGGCATCTTCATCTTGAGGTAGGCGTAGTGGGGGACCGCCATGAACTTGGCTAAAGCGGGTCGGCCAAGCAACACTTGGTATGGGCTTTCAAGGTCCACCACTTCAAACCAGACTGGCTCTCGGCAAAAATGATCTTTGTCTCCGAAGAGGACGTCTATCTGGATCTTGCCGATTGGGGAGCAGGAAAGGCTAGGCAGAATGCCGTGGAAAACAGTTCGGCTGCTTTGAAGCTGTTTCTGCTTGATTCCTAATTTCTCCATGGTATCCTTGTACAGGATGTTGATGCTGCTGCCTCCGTCTATCAACACTCGCGAGAAGCGAGCGGCCCGCCTATCAGTGGCCAAGGTAGCACTCAGAACCAAGGCGTAGGAGCCCAGATTCGGCATCACCTCTGGGTGATCTGTTCTGCTCCAACTGATAGGCTTCTCGGACCAATGCATAAACTCCGGAGTATCTGATGCTACTGCATTTACTTCTTGCTGCTGCAACCGTCCGCTGCATCGATCATCAGCCATACTGGTGAACACCACATAAGCTCCATGTTCTTCGGGGTATTCATCTTGTACGGCGCCGACTGGCCTGGCCGCCGGCTGCTAGGGCGGCTGTGGAGGCGGCGGCCCAACAGGCGGTGGAGGAAGGAGGCCGTCTCCCTTGGCGATTCTGGTGAGCCAGTGGCATTTCCGGGTGGTATGGTTTGATGGCTTCGCACTGCTGTGGAACTTGCAGGGACCATCCAAAGTCTGCTCATAAGAGAAGGCCGGCAACCAGTTGGACTTGCCGCCTTTCTGCCGCTTCGCCGGAGGCTGCCCCTCAGGCTGTTGGTCTTCGACTGTCGCGACCTGCCGACTGCTGGAAGTCAGCTGCGGGGCCTTGCGCTTGTGATCATTCTGCTGCTGCCGCTGACTGGTATCTCCAGCCAGAGTTCTGGGAGCTTGAGGGGCCACTTTGCCAGTCGCACTAACTTGAATCTCTGTCTTCATGGAGGAGTCGGCTGTGGCATATTTGTCTGCAATGACCAGCAACTCGTCGAGGGTCTCGGGCTCGTCGCAGAGGAGCCTGTGCTTGAGGAGGGTGCCTTCTCTACACCCGGCGGTGAAGTACTCGATAGCCTGCACCTCGTGCACGCGTTCGCAGGAGTTCCGAAGCTCGCCCCATCGCGTGAGGTAGTCGCGTGTCGACTCGTCTTGGCCTTGCACGCACAAGGAGAGTTGTCGTGGCTTGGGAGGCCGCTTGTACGTGCTGGTGAAGTTGCGGATGAAAGCTTCGGTGAAGTCGACCCAACTGTTGATGTTGCGGGGCTTCAAACTGTTCAACCATGTCCGGGCCGTGCCCTGGAGCATTAGCGGAACATACTTGACGGCAACACGCTTGTTGCCGTTTGCTATGTTGACGGCTGTGGAGTAGTCAACTAGCCAATCTTCTGGCTTCACGGAGCCGGTGTACTTGGGTGTGTCTCGGGGGAGCGTGAACCCTTTGGGGAAGGGCTCATCTCGGATGCGGGGCCCAAAGCAGGGTGGACCCAGCTCGTCTTCTTCTTCCAGCGCCAGGGATCGGTGGAGTCGGTCGATCCGGTGGCGACCGTCATTCTCTCCGACTCCCTCTCGACGGCCGAGGCGGTCGCCGAGAGTCGGATGCTCGATAGGTGGTGGGGAGACTCGTCTTTCCCTTCGTAGTGGGGGAGGCAGGTAGTCTCCCTGCCGCTCCACTGCTCTTGGGCGGCCATCTTGGTCGCGCTCAATGGTGATGCGAGTCCGACTGTGGCTGACAGCCGGATCCTTCTCTTTTCTTCCGCGGACTCCGCCAGTCGGCGTCCGAGACGTCGCGCCTTGATCTCGGCGGGGAGGTAAGTCATCATTTTGTCGCTGCGGCGCCTCCGTGCGGCAGCCGGCTTCGTTCTGTGCGGCAGCCGCTTTGAGGAGTCGCTGGACTCGCTCGGTCATTAGGCGGCGCTCTTCGCCTTCGAAGTTGTCTAGCTCGTCTGCTGCCGCCTGGGCGGCACGGATGTTTTCTGCAGGCGTGGCATATACGGGGCGATCGGCCCCGAACAGGTTGGCGACGGCCGCGCCGCGTTGTCGGACCGCGCCTAGGCGGCTAGGCCCAGTCGGCGCTGGCGAGCCGCCCACAGCGCGATCCATCTCACGTTGGTAGGCCTCCGACAAGCGTCTCATGCTTGCCAGCTTCTTCGCGCCTTCGACAAGCTGAAGGCGGCGTGCCTCCAGCGTCTCGGCGTCAGCGTCCTCCAGAATGGGCGCCGTCAGGTCTCACAGAGCCACGTCGAGCGGGTCATGAGCTCCTTCACCGGAGTGCTCGCCATGACTGATGACGAGCACTTCCGTGATGGCGCTTCCGCCGCTCGCCTCGCGAGGGAGCGGCTCGTCGTAGATCACCATGTTGGAGGGGAACGTGCCGAGCGACACGCCGTCGGAGTCGACCGACATCGGGTCGGTGGAGCCTACGGACTCCAAGTCCACGGCAGGCTCGCCGGCGACTTGGAGATGGTCGAGGAGGCCCGCGAGGAGGCTTTCGGGGCCGCCCGTGCCTGCATCGGATGAAGGCTCGTGGGAGATGCTAACCTTGCCGAGAAGGTCAGCGAGGCAGCTCGCCGCGCAGGCGTCGTCGACGCTTTGCAGCGCGTCAGGGCAAGCGCCATCGGGCGTGCCGGGCTAGCTGCGCTCGCGGGGGAGGAAAAGGGTTCCCGTTCAAAGCAGGTCTCCGAACGACGGTGCACCTCGCCCCACGGTGGGCGCCAAATGTCAGGGGTTGGGTGCGACATATGCCAAAGGATGGCTTATCATGGTGGGAGCGAGTAGAACGTCGCCGGTGCCAGGAAACGGGATTAGGCAAAGCCATGCACGCCGGCGAATCTTACCCAGCTTCGGGGCTCTCTGGGGAGATAACACCCCTACTGCTGCTCTGTGGGGTCTCCGCATGATCACTAAGGCGTAGTGACTACAAGGTTGCTCCTAGAGCTGTATTCTGGAGGTGGAAGGAGGCAAGGCTGGCTTTCTTCTTCCTATATGATCTGGTCTAAGGCTAATGGATGCGAACCCTTTGCATGGGTGCCCCGGGGGGTTTATATAGGCCTACCCCCCGGGGGTACAATGGTAATCCGGCTGGGCGCGGGTCCCAGCCGTCTGTCTCACAGGCCGCCGTCTTCTCCGCCGACTGATGGGGCCCGCCGACTCGCGGGCCCCGCCGGTGAGTCCGGCACTGTAGCCGTGCTTCTGGTGACGCAGGCTTGGTCATTGGGTCGTGGCAACAGTGCCGTCGTCTATCGGGCGATCACTGTCGTTACTCCCTATCTTGTCTGGTTAATGGCACGTGGGACCCGCAGGAGAGGCTGGCCGACTCCGGGGAGCCGACTCCCACGGGACCGCCTTAGGGGCATATCCGCCGTCTTCTATGCTCTTACTGACTGGCGGGTCCGCCGTCTCTGAGCCGTATAGGTAGGCCATCGTGGCCACAGTGCGCCGCGCACTGTGGCTAAGGTCAGGTCTAGCATGGCTACAGTGCCGGGCCACGCCGGAGATCTCCGGCGGTACGGCACACTGTAGCCACGCCGGCTCCTCGCAAGCAGGAGGTGACGGCCACGCCGTGGTCGTACCCGCCCTGCCTATCGCAATGAGTGTAGAGTCGTGGGCCGACTCTCTATAGCCGGCTCCTCCGGAAGTCGCCGGCCATGAGTCGGCCCATCTGGGAGCCGTCATCTGAGACTCGGCTCATCCGGGAGCCGTCATCTGAGACTCGGCTCATCTGGGAGTCGTCATCTGAGACTCGGCTCATCTAGGAGCCGTCATCTGAGACTCGGCTCATCTGGGAGCCGTCATCTGAGACTCGGCTCATCTGGGAGTCGTCATCTGAGACTCGGCTCATCTGGGAGTTGTCATCTGAGACTCGGCTCATTTGGGAGTCGTCATCTGAGACTCGGCTTTGAGGGGCGCGGCCTGCCCCGATGTCTTGAAAGGTTCTGGGGCTCGGGTCAGCCTACCCGTGGCCCATTACTCCGACAACTACCCCGGTTTATCTCCGGCTTCCCAGGTGAGTACGACCGAAGTCCTGACGCCGTTACTTTTTAATGCTTATTTCTGACCACCGTGTACCAACAGTGCTTCGCGGGAGGTGCCTTTACAGCGGGAAGCCGAGCCCGCGGTGACTGACCAACCAGGGTCAGTGCGGCCCAGCAGGCGGAAGAGGAGTGCGGCGCGAATCGAAACGTCGCCGCAAAGGTATGGCGCACCATTGTCTTTTAAGGGAAAGACTCCTGGGAGGTATATTAATGCTCATGATTCTTCCAGGAGAAAGAGCGCTCGCCGGACTGAGCTCAAAGAGGTTGCCAACCAAGCCTCCGCCAGCCAGGCTCCAACGCCTGGTTTGGAGGGGGGCGAGCGCAAGGCGCGAGTCGGATGCTCCTCCAACGGAGGATGCCGACAGGTTGTCCGCCACCAAGTCTGAGGTGGAGAGCACCATGAATCACAGGCGCCGTCGGACAGTTCTTCGTGACGCGTGTTTCTCCCAGAGGCGTTGAATGCCTTTAATGCGGGAGACGCGCACCTCCGTGCTTCTCAAGATGGTTTAACCAGAGCCACGAAGCAGTATGTAAAAGACATACGGGTTAGAAATTTTAATAGTTATATATGCCAGTAGCCCTCGAGACTTAAAATAGTTAAACTAACTGATTTAAGGATCATTTGTTATGCAGGATCTTACACAGAAGAATACCCACCTGTCCCAAGAGCTTCAAGAATGCAAGGCCCAACTTGAGGCCGCACTAGCCGCTGCCGGGGAGCCACAGAGACCCCTCTGGTAATTCATATTTCGAAAGAGAAGTAGTTTATGAAGTGCGGCGTGTGTGTATAGTCTGACAATAATATTGCAGAGGGTGCCGGACTAGATCCGGACAAGCAACATCTGCTGCGCCAGCTTAAGGCCGGCGAGAGGGTGCTTATGAGGGTGCAGCAGGAGAGGAACAAACTCCAAGATGCCAACACCCAGCTGGGCGAAGAACTAAAAGATGTTCGGGTCCAGCTGTCTAACTCCGTAAAGGAGAATCGGCGGCTTCGTCGCGGCATTTACAGTAAGTGCTTGAGCAAACTCTTTTGAAAAGAAGAGTTCGGCGAGGAAGTCGATTGACAGAAATGTGTCTGTAGGTGTGCTCACGGGTCGTCCGGCGGAGGAGATGCCTGGTTCCACGGGAGACCCTCTTCCCGAGCTGCTGCAACTGCACGAACGTGTTCGGCAGGCGATGAGCGGCGTCGTTCAGGCCTTATGGCCTTCCGTCTCCCTACCCGAGGGTCTTGGAGGGCTTGCTGAGAAGCTTCAGGGAGTACGGCAGCGCTTCCGTCTGTGGAAGATATCGGCCTGCCGTCAAGGCGCCAGGGAGGCCTGGGCCATGGTGAAGACGCGGTACACGAAGGCTGATCCAAACCACATGGCCGAGGTCGGACCTGTGGGGCCCGATGGGAAGGAGATCCCTGTGAGCCTGATGTACGGCCAAGTAGAGTTGGCCGCGAAATATTCCCAACGGGACTGTAAATTAGACAGCCTGTTAGATGGGATTGAAGAGGAGTACAATCAGTCAGTTTGACGATGTAATTTAAAATGACATGTAAAATGCCTTCTAGCCGGATTGTAGATCGTTTGTCTTTGCGGACCTTTTCGCTTCAACCTCGGGACCCAACAGTCCGGAGTGTGTCCGAATACCCTTACGGTTATACAAAAACCGGGGCATGCATGGAGACAAGGCGTAGGGGTCATAAGTGCTTTATCAGACAAGTGCCCAACTAGCTATGTTATATTACATGGTTAGTAAGAAACATCTTCCAGGGAGAATAGTTCCGTTAGGGGTTCCTTTCCCTGGGAGGCATGCCCTAAAGTGCATGTCCGGACTGCGAAAAGAGCAGAAAAAGCATCTGGGGGCAGATAAATAAATAAGTAATAAATCATCTTTCAGGTCACCGACCGAATATTCCCTTAAGAACGCTAGCCTTCGGCTTCACCCAGTCTGAGGTACACATCCGGCTGACCCGGCAGTAACAATCGCAGAGGTGCTCCCTTTACCTCCTAGCCGAACAATCGGGAACGTAGGGGTAAGCACAGGAGCCAGGCAACCCAGCTTGGCCAAAACTTAAGTCATATCGATGCATATAATGGTGAGTAAAAGGTACATGCGGAAGTATGACACATGTGTTGGGCATGAAGCCCATATAAATAAGCTTCTGTTAAAGAAGCCCCCAGGTATAACGAGTGCGAGTAGCACATCAAGTGAGTGCGAACAAAGCGCAGATCAGCCCTCAAGAGGCTTGTACTGAAAGAGGGAGGAAAAAGGAGGGAAAACAAAGACAGCGAAAAAATATGAAAGGTGGACGGAGGAAGGAGACGAACTCTGAGTCCGGCGCTAGGCGTAGAATCTTCGGAGACGGGCTGCGTTCCATGGGTTTGGCTCGAGTCGGTTGTTAGATGCGTTGCGTAGACGGTATGCACCGCCGGTAAGGACTTGGTCGATGATGAAGGGACCTTCCCATTTGGGCTTAAGTTTGTCCTTTTTCTTGTCCGGCAGGCGTAGAACTAGCTCGCCAACATTGTAAGTTTTGGCCCGTACTTCTCTGCTTTGATATCTTCGAGCCTGCTGCTGATAGAATGCGGAACGGGATTTTGCCACGTCGCGCTCCTCCTCTAAGGCGTCCAAACTGTCCTGCCGATCCAACTCGGCTTCTCTTTCTTCGTACATGCGCACGCGAGGTGAGTCATGAATTATATCGCAGGGCAAAACTGCCTCAGCGCCGTATACCATAAAAAATGGTGTGAATCCGGTAGTGCGGTTTGGCGTGGTCCGCAGCCCCCAGAGTACGGAGTCGAGCTCCTCTACCCAGTGCGTGTTAGATTCCGTGAGGGACCGCACTAATCTGGGTTTAATGCCGCTCATGATTAGACCATTTGCTCGTTCCACTTGACCGTTAGTTTGAGGGTGATAGACTGAAGCGTAGTCGAGCTTGATGCCCATGTTTTTGCACCAGAGTTTAACCTCGTCGGCCGTGAAATTCGTGCCGTTATCAGTGATGATGCTGTGGGGGACGCCAAAACGGTGTACTACCCCGGATATGAAGTCTATCACAGGTCCGGATTCTGCCGTTTTAACCGGCTTGGCCTCTATCCATTTGGTGAATTTGTCCACCATGACCAATAAGTATTTTTGCTTGTGGGTTCCCCCTTTAAGGGGTCCAACCATGTCAAGCCCCCAGACCGCGAACGGCCAAGTGATGGGTATAGTTTTGAGGGCGGTGGGTGGCATGTGGCTTTGATTAGCAAAGAGCTGGCAACCGACGCATCGTTGGACTAAGTCCTGAGCATCTGCCCGGGCTGTCGGCCAATAAAATCCTGTACGGAAGGCCTTGCCTACAAGGGCCCGGGCTGCGGCGTGGTGCCCGCCGAGTCCGGCGTGAATTTCAGCCAGGAGATTTCGCCCTTCCTCTTCGGAGATACACCTTTGAAGGACTCCGGTTGTGCTTTTCTTATAAAGTTCTCCCTCATGGACCTTGTAGGCTTTAGATCGCCGAACTATGCAGCGGGCCTCATTTTGGTCTTCGGGAAGTTCCTGCCTGATTAAGTAGGCTAGGAATGGTTCCGTCCACGGGGCAATTACTGCCATTATTTCGTGGGCTGAAGGTGTTATTTCATTGGCTGAGCCACCGATTGTGTCAGAATGTTCCGTGTTGGGTGGTGCAGTTGGTTCCGGGTTGTTATTTCCGGACTCCTCTTCCCATAATACGGATGGCTTAAAGAGCCGCTCCAGGAAGATGTTTGGAGGGACGGCATCGCGTTTTGCGCCGATGCGTGCCAACACGTCTGCTGCCTGGTTATTATCCCGGGCTACATGGTGGAATTCGAGTCCTTCGAACCGAGCTGACATTTTTAGGACGGCGTTACGGTAGGCTGCCATTTTCGGATCCTTGGCGTCAAAGTCTCCATTTACTTGGGATATTGCGAGGTTTGAATCCCCGCGCACCTCTAGGCGTTGAATACCCATGGAGATTGCCATCCGGAGACCATGTAGAAGGGCCTCGTATTCGGCTGCGTTGTTGGAGTCCGTGTACATTATTTGAAGTACGTATTGGACTGTGTCTCCGGTTGGGGACGTCAAGACGACGCCAGCCCCCAAGCCAGCCAACATTTTGGAGCCGTCGAAATGCATGATCCAATTGGAGTATGCGCCGTACTCTTTAGGGAGTTCGGCTTCGGTCCATTCGGCGATGAAGTCAGCCAAAACTTGCGACTTTATAGCTCGCCGTGGTTTGTAGGTTATGTCAAATGGTAAGAGCTCAATGGCCCATTTTGCAATCCTGCCCGTCGCGTCGCGATTGTTTATAATATCGTTGAGAGGTACTTCGGAGGCCACCGTTATGGAACACTCTTGAAAGTAGTGTCGCAGCTTCCGGGATGCCATGAACACCGCATACGCTATCTTTTGATAATGTGGGTACCGGGACTTGCATGGAGTTAAGACAGTGGATACGTAGTACACTGGTTTTTGAAGAGGGAATTTGTGCCCTTCTGTTTCTCGTTCGACGACGAGTACGGCGCTGACAACTTGATGTGTTGCCGCGATATATAATAACATAGGTTCGCCCAGGTTGGGCGCGGCCAGGACCGGATTTGTTGCCAATATGGCCTTAATTTCTTCGAGTCCGGCCGTGGCAGCATCCGTCCATTCAAAGTGTTCGGTGCGCCGGAGGAGGCGATAGAGGGGCAGCGCCTTTTCTCCCAAACGGGAGATGAAGCGGCTTAGAGCCGCCACGCATCCAGTTAGTTTTTGTATTTGTTTGAGGTCTTTTGGGATATCCAATTGTGACAGAGCTCGGATCTTGGCTGGGTTTGCTTCAATTCCTCTACCGGATACAATGAAGCCCAAGAGCTTTCCGGCTGGTACGCCGAAAACACATTTTTCCGGGTTGAGCTTAATGTCGTATGCTCGGAGGTTGTCGAATGTAAGCCTCAAATCGTCTACTAGAGTTTCGACGTGTTTGGTCTTAACGACCACATCGTCTACGTATGCCTCCACTGTTTTGCCTATCTGGGTAGCCAGACATGTCTGAATCATGCGCTGATATGTTGCGCCGGCGTTTTTGAGTCCGAAGGGCATTGTGTTGAAGCAGAATGGTCCGTATGGAGTAATGAATGCCGTTGCGGCCTGGTCTTTTTCCGCCATCTTGATTTGATGGTATCCGGAGTATGCGTCGAGGAAGCACAATGAATCGTGCCCTGCGGTAGCATCGATGATTTGGTCGATGCGGGGGAGGGGGAAAGGATCCTTTGGACAGGCCTTGTTAAGGTCTTTGAAATCGACACAAAGGCGCCAGGATTTGTCCTTTTTTGGTACCATTACCAGGTTTGCTAGCCAGTCCGGATGTTTTATATCTCTGATGAATCCGGCTTCTAGGAGTTTGGCTAGCTCCTCTCCCATTGCCTGTCTTTTGGGTTCGGAAAATCGCCGAAGAGCCTGTTTGACTGGCTTGAATCCTTTTAGGATATTTAGGCTGTGTTCTGCCAGCCTGCGTGGGATTCCTGGCATATCTGAAGGGTGCCAGGCAAAAATGTCCCAATTTTCCCGAAGGAATTCTCGTAGTGCGGCTTCTACATCAGGGTTTAATTGTGCCCCAATGGAGGCCGTCTTTGTGGGGTCCGTTGGATGGACCTGGAATTTGACTATTTCGTCTGCTGGTTTAAAAGAGGTGGACTTAGACCTCTTATCGAGTATCACATCGTCCCTATCCACCGTGGAGCGCAGCGCAGTGAGTTCCTCTGCCGCTAGGGCTTCGGATAATGCCTCTAGGGCCAGTGCGGCTGTCTTATTTTCAGCGCGGAGTGCTATATCTGGATCACTGACAAGAGTGATGATTCCATTGGGCCCGGGCATTTTAAGCTTCATGTACCCGTAATGGGGTATAGCTTGGAAGATTGTGAATGCCTCTCGCCCTAACAAGGCGTGATATCCGCTGCCGAACGGGGCCACTTGGAACGTGACCTCCTCGGACCTGTAATTGTCCGGCGAGCCGAACACTACATCTAGTGTGATTTTTCCTGTGCAGCGTACTTCCCGACTAGGGATTATTCCTCTAAAGGTTGTGCTGCTTCGCTCAATGCGGCTCCAGTCAATTTCCATTTTTTGGAGGGTTTCCTCGTAGATGAGGTTTAATCCGCTGCCGCCATCCATGAGTACCTTGGTAAGACGAAAGCCGTCCACTATCGGACTGAGGACCAATGCGGCTGGTGCTCGGGCTGTTCGGAATTTAGGTTCGTCGCTGGCATTGAAGGTGATAGCCGTGTCGCTCCATGGATTTGTTGTTGCTACTTGGTAGACTTCGGCGAGGCTGCGGATTGTTCGTTTCCGCATGTTATTTGATGCGAAAGTCTCGAAGACTGTTAATACCGTACTGGTACTGTTGGGCTGGTTACCCGGGGCTAGAAAGCCTTCGCCACTTTTGGCCACCTGCCGTAGTATCCAACATGCTCGAAGGCTATGTGTTGGAGTGGCGCCTTCTGTACTATGGATTTTACAGGGTCCGTTGAGCCATCCCTCCAGTACGGTTCCGTGCCCTTTAGGGGTTTTTTGCTTTTTGGTTTTTAACCCAGGTGCTTGAGTATGACGCACCCTTTTATTTCGAACTAGGGTTGTGTTCAGGGCCGGATTGTCCCAAAACCTGGTTTCGGTTTTCCAGGCACTCTCCATCGCACAGTATTTTTGTACTATGGTCGCTAGGTCGGCGAAGCGTGTAACTTCGCGACGACTTATGGCGTTCATGATTCCCTTGTCCGTGCAATTGTTGCAGAAAATTGAGATTGCGCTTTCCTCACGGCAGTCCTTTATCCTGTCCATAACCAGGAGGAATCTGGCCCAGTAATGATGTACTGTTTCATCGGGCTCTTGCCGTATTTGAGATAGATCGCTTATGTTTGGGTGGGCGGGCGGAATTAAATTCGGAACCTCGCCCCACCTGAGGCTCAAAGGCCGAGAAGTTTCCGGATTTGGAAGCTTGGATTGCTGGATGTTATCCAACAAATCTGGTCTGATGCCTGACTTTAGGTTCAGTACTTGATTGACGTCCGTCCCTCCACGGGAATCCGGCATGGAGGGATCGGGAATCCGGACATAACTGGTCTTTAACATAGAAGAAGAGTCGCCGCGTTGTTCTTCTACTACAACAACGTGGTGGGTAGCCTGGGGAGAGTTAATTTCTCTCTGATCGGTTTTAAGCCCAATCTGATCGTAGTCTGTGGCGACTCCCAGGGCGGCGATGCGATCCAAGAGCTCATTTACGGAGGAGAGCTCCATCGGGTCTAGCTGCTCGGCGAATTCCGAGTTGACGTGAAGATCGCTTTTGATGACCTAAGAGGTTATTGTCGGAGCAGTGGACGAACAGGCGGTCATAAGAAAACCGCCTAGCCGGATAGTTTGGCCTGTGGCCAAAGCTCCCCTGACGACGGCGCCGTCTTTAAAGACGGAAAAAGGCATCCTTCCTGATTGCGACGGCACAGAGGAACTCTCAATGAAAGCACCAATGTCGGTGTCAAAACCGGCGGATCTCGGGTAGGGGGTCCCGAACTGTGCGTCTAGGCGGATGGTAACAGGAGACAAGGGACACGATGTTTTACCCAGGTTCGGGCCCTCTTGATGGAGGTAAAACCCTACGTCCTGCTTGATTGATATTGATGATGTGGGTATTACAAGGGTAGATCTACCACGAGATCAAGGAGGCTAAACCCTAGAAGCTAGCCTATGGTATGATTGTTGTTCGTCCTATGGACTAAAGCCATCCGGTTTATATAGACACGGAGAGGGCTAGGGTTACACAGAGTCGGTTACAATGGTAGGAGATCTACATATCCGTATCGCCAAGCTTGCCTTCCACGCCAAGGAAAGTCCCATCCGGACACGGGACGAAGTCTTCAATCTTCTATCTTCATAGTCTTGGAGTCCGGCCGATGATGATAGTTCGGCTATCCGGACACCCCCTAGTCCAGGACTCCCTCATCAGTCACACCGATTCTTCCAATCCGGCGCCACCGATTCCAAAAGTCATAGCCACTGCCACAAACCCTAAGCAAATCGGTCCTACCGATAGGGATCTCAGTCTCACCGAGATGGGATTGTAATCTCTCTGTTTCCCTTAGTAATGTTTCGGTCTAACCAAAGTGAGCGATCGGTCCCAGCGAGATTGCAATGTAAACTCTCTGTTTCCCTTTTGTAACATTTCGGTCTCACCGAAAAGAGCAGATCGGTCCCACCGAGTTTACCTGACCAACTCTTTGGAAAACTTATTACCAAAATCGGTCTTACCGAGTTTGTGTAACCGGTCTTACCGAGATTACGTTATGCCCTAACCCTAACCTAATCGGTCTCACCGAGTTGCATGTCAGTCCCACCAAAAATCACTAACGGTCACTAGGTTTACTAAATCGGTCCGACCGAGTCTATTGAATCGGTCCCACTGAGTTTGGTAAATTGTGTGTAACGGTTAGATTTTGTGTGGAGGCTATATATACCCCTCCACCTCCTCTTCATTCATGGAGAGAGCCATCAGACTAAACCTACACTTCCAACTTACCATTTCTGAGAGAGAACCACCTACTCATGTGTTGAGCCCAAGATATTCCATTCCTACCATATGAATCTTGATCTCTAGCCTTCCCCAAGTTGCTTTCCACTCAAATCCTCTTTCCACCAGATCCAAATTCTATGAGAGAGAGAGTTGAGTGTTGGGGAGACTATCATTTGAAGCACAAGAGCAAGGAGTTCATCATCAACGCACCATTTGTTACTTCTTGGAGAGTGGTGTCTCCTAGATTGGCTAGGTGTCACTTGGGAGCCTCCGACAAGATTGTGGAGTTGAACCAAGGAGTTTGTAAGGGCAAGGAGATCGCCTACTTCGTGAAGATCTACCGCTAGTCAGGCAAGTCCTTCGTGGGCGACTGCCATGGTGGGATAGACAAGGTTGCTTCTTCGTGGACCCTTCGTGGGTGGAGCCCTCCGTGGACTCGCGCAACCGTTACCCTTCGTGGGTTGAAGTCTCCATCAACATGGATGTACGATAGCACCACCTATCGGAACCACGCCAAAAACATCCGTGTCTCCAATTGCGTTTGAATCCTCCAAACCCTTCCCTTTACTTTCTTGCAAGTTGCATGCTTTAATTTCTGCTGCCTATATACTCTTTGCATGCTTGCTTGAATTGTGTGATGATTGCTTGACTTGTCCTAAGATAGCTAAAATCTACCAAACTCTAAAATTGGGAAAAGGTTAAGTTTTTAATTGGTCAAGTAGTCTAATCACCCCCCCTCTAGACATACTTCAAGGTCCTACAGTAGCGCTGATTTTTTGAGCAAGTAATGAATCGCGATCCTTCTGAAGATCTTCATAACTCACTCTTAGCTTCTCAAGATCTTGCTTTCTTTGAAGAAATTCATAAGAAAGCTTCTCGTGATCAGATAAGAGAGTGTTATGATGACTTTGAAGGTTGTCAAACTTAGACTGAAGTCTCTGAAGATTTTCAGTTAAGTCTTTAGTGCGGTCCATTTCATCACCCAACATATCATCACTTTTGTCTAGCATGTTTTTAAGTTTTTCAATAGCCTTTTGTTGTTTCACAACAATCTTAGCAAGTTTATAGTAGCTAGGCTTAAGATTTTCATCAGATTCATCCTCACTAGATTCAGAGGAGGGGTATTTTGTTACCTTGGCACCTTTTGCCATGAAGCAATAGGTGGGAGCTTAGTCATCATTATCTTCATCAACATTGTTGGTGTTGCCATTTTCTTCACAGTTGAAGATAGACTTGCTGACAAATGCGGTAGCAAGAGCTAGACTTGCCACACCTGACTCAGACTCCTCGAATGCCTCCTCTTCCTCATGTTCCTCAGATTCAGCTTCAGAGTCCATTTCCTTGCCAATGAATGCCCGAGCCTTCTTGGAGCTGCTCTTCTTGTGAGATGAAGACTTTGAAGATTTCTTCTTCTTCTTGGCATCATCAGAACTGTAATCCTTGTATTTCTTCTTCTTTAATTCCTTGTCCCACTGAGGACAATCTTGAATGTAGTGACCAGGCCTTTTGTGACATAGCCTTCTCTTATAGTCACTTGATGAGGAATCACTGCTTCTTGAGGATTTTCCAAAGCGACCACGTCTTGAGAACTTTTGGAACTTCTTCACGAGCAGTGCTAGCTCCTAGCTCAATTCTTCAGGATCACCGAGGCTACTACCAGAGTCTTCACATTTAGATTCAGACACAACCTTGGCCTTCAGGGCACGTGTTTTGCCATAGCTTGAACCATAGAGATCTCTCTTTTCAGCAAGCTGGAACTCATGAGTATTTAGCCTCTCGAGGATATCAACGGGATCTAGTGACTTGTAATCAGCTCGCTCTTGAATCATCAGTGCCAGAGTATCAAATGAGGAATCTAGCGATCTCAGCAATTTCTTCACCACCTCATGGTCGGTGTTGTTAGTGGCACCAAGCGCTTGAAGCTCATTTGAGATGATCGAAGGTTTGCTGAACATTTTCATTGTCGAGTCTTTTGAAGCGGTTGAAGAGATTGCGAAGAACGTCAACACGAGTCATGTTGAGTTGAGACTCCTTCGTTTACTTTGGAGAGCCTATCCTAGATAAGTTTAGCAGTTTCCAAAGCACTCACTCTTCCATACTGTCCTCTGCTCAGATGGCCACATATGATATTCTTCGCTTAAGAATCGAGTTGCTTGAATCTATTCACATCAGCAGCATTCAGAGAAGGTGTGAGTGAGGGAACACCATTTTCCACAACGTACTAGAGATCGTTGTCAATTGCTTCAAGATGCATTCGCATCTTATTCTTCCAATAGGGGTAGTCCGTGCCATCGAAGGTAGGACACCCAGCGGAGACCTTGATCATACTTGCGGTCGACATAACTAGAACTCCAGGTGGTTAAACCAAAATCACACAGAACAAGGGAGTACCTTGCTCTGATACCAATTGAAAGTGCGTTATATCGACTAGAGGGGGTGAATAGGCGATTTTTATGAATTCTTCACTGAGGAATTTGCCGGTGGGGAAATTCCTTACCGAAGAACTACTAGCAGCGGAATAAGTACTCAGAAGTAAGCATAACAGGATACAGACATAGTCATCATGATGAAATGAAGACAAGCACAGAGTACAGGAAGCGTAAACACAGGATAACACAAGATGAAGACAAACAGACTGAAGAAATTGAACTGAGGAAATTGAGAAAGTCTTCAGTCAAAGTCTTCAAACACAGATATGAACAATCACTCAACACAGTAATGAGGAAATGAAAGAGTTGAGGAAATAGAACCAGTAAGGTTGGTGAAGACAATGATTTGGTAGACCAGTTCCAACTGCTGTCTCAGTTGTACGTCTGGTTGGAGCGACTGAGTATTTAAACTCGAGGACACACAGTCCCGGACACCCAGTCGCTGAGCATGCAGCTCAGGACACCAAGTCCTCACTGTATTCTCCTTGAACTAAGGTCACACAGACCTCGTCCAATCACTCGTGGTAAGTCTTCAGGCGACTTCCAAACCTTCATAGACTCGGTCACTCGGCGATCCACAATTCCTCTTGGATGCTCTAGACCATGACGCCTAACCGTCTGGAAGAAGCACAGTCTTCAAAGGTAACAAGCGTCGGATCCACGCAGGATCAATATCTTCAGTGATGCTCTATCACTTTGGGGTTTGTAGGTGTTTGGGTTTGGGTTTTTCCTCACTCGATGATTTTTGCTCAAAGTCCTCGGAGGATGGGTTGCTCTCAAATGACAAGTGCCAGTTTCTCTCGGAGCAGCCAACCAACTAGTGGTTGTAGGGGGCGGCTATTTATAGCCTAGGGAGCAGCCCGACATGATAAGACATAAATGCCCTTGTCTGATATGACCGTTAGGTGGATAAGATATTTTGGGACAGCTGGCGCGTAGCACAGCAACGGTCGGAAATTTGACTATCAAATTCCTCAGGGCTATCATGTTCCTCACCGTGTAGGCAATCCACACTGGAGAATTCCTAACTCCTCAGTCAGAACAAATTCCTCAGCGACAAGAAGAACTTCGTCTCTGTCACTGAAGAAATTGACCGAACTATATGAGATTTCCGAAGGCTTCACTCGAAGGGTTTGGTAGGTGTAGGATTTTGAGTTGAGCATCACTTGGAAAATTTTCCTTAGTATTTCCTCAACCCCCTTTAACAGTACGGTGTTTCCTATGACTCAAGAAGGAGAAAAACAAAACTATGAAAACGAAAGTCTTCAAGCTTCATATTCCTCGCATGAATACCAAGTCTTCACGGCTACACAAATTTCTTCACTTTCAAAGTCTTCATGAAAGTCTTCAGAAATACCAAAATCTTCAGTCGAAGATATTCATTTTTAGGGGTCGACTTTCCCTGTAAATATCAAACTCCTCATAGACTTATAGACCTGTGTACACTCACAAACACATTAGTCCCTTAACCTATAAGTCTTCAATACACCAAAATCACTAAGGGGCACTAGATGCACTTACATGATATAAACCCCATCTTTTTATCCTCGATGGAAACAATACAATACGTGCCTTGCAACCCTTTCTGTCACTGGGTAAGGACACCGAAAGATTGAACCCAAAGCTAAGCACTTCTCCCATGGCAAGAAAGATCAATCTAGCAGGCCAAACTAAAATGATAATTCGAAGAGACTTGCAAAGATAACTCAATTATACATAAAAGAATTCAGAGGAGATTCAAATATTTCTCATAGATAAACTTGATCATAAACCCACGATTCATCGGATCTCGACAAACACACCGCAAAAAGAGTTTACATCGAATAGATCTCCACAAGAGAGGGGGAGAACATTGTATTGAGATCCAAAAAGAGAGAAGAAGCCATCTAGCTAATAACTATGGACCCGAAGGTCTGTGGTAAACTACTCACAACTCATCGGAAGGGCTATGGTGTTGATGTAGAAGCCCTCCATGGTCGATTCCCCCTCCGGCGGAGCACCGGTGAAGGCTCCACGATGGGATCTCGTGGATACAGAATGTTATGGTGGTGGAAATTGTGTTTCGTTGGCTCCCTGGATGTTTTCGGGGTACGTAGGTATTTATAGGAGGAAGAGTATGTCGGTGGCCACCCGAGGGGCCCACAAGACAGGGGGGCACCCAGAGGGGGTGGGTGCACCCTCCTATCTCGTGGCCGCCTCGGCTGCTTCTTTGCTTGCACTCCAAGTCCTCTGGATCACGTTCGTTCCAAAAATCACGCTCCCGAAGGTTTCATTCCGTTTGGACTCCCGTTTGATATTCCTTTTCTTCGAAATACTGAAATAGGCAAAAAAAATAGCAATACGGGTTGGGCCTCCAGTTAGTAGGTTAGTACCAAAAATGATATAAATGTGTAAAGTAAAGCCCATAAACATCCAAAAGGGGTAATATAATAGCATGGAACAATAAAAAAATTATAGATACGTTGGAGACGTATCAGCAAGCCATCAAAAATAAACGGATCTTCAAGAAGAAGACTGACGCTGATGGTAATGTTACTGTCTACAAAGCTCGACTTGTTGTGAAAGGTTTTCGCAAAGTTCAAGGGGTTGACTACGATGAGACTTTCTCACCCATAGCGATGCTTAAGTCTGTCCAAATCATGTTAGCAATTGCTGCATTTTATGATTATGAAATTTGGCAAATGGATGTCAAAATTGCATTCCTGCATGGATTTTTGGAAGAAGAGTTGTATATGATGCAACCAGAAGGTTTTGTCGATCCGAAAGGTGCTGACAAAGTGTGCAAGCTCCAGCGATTCATTTATGGACTGGTGCAAGCCTCTCGGAGTTGGAATAAATGTTTTGATAGTGTGATCAAAGCATATGGTTTTATACAGACTTTTGGAGAAGCCTGTATTTACAAGAAAGTGAGTGGGATCTCTGTAGCATTTCTGATATTATATGTAGACAACATATTGTTGATTGAAAATGATATAGAATTTCTGGATAGCATAAAAGGATACTTGAATAAAAGTTTATCAATGAAAGACCTTGGTGAAGGTGCTTATATATTGGGCATCAATATCTATAGAGATAGATCAAGACGCTTAATTGGACTTTCAAAAAGCACATACCTTGATAAAGCTTTGAAAAAGTTCAAAATGGATCAAGCAAACAAAGGGTTCTTGCCTGTATTACAGGGTGTGAAGTTGAGTCAGACTCAACGCCCGACCACTGCAGAAGATAGAGAGAAAATGAAAGATGTTCCCTATGCTTCAACCATAGGCTCTATCATGTATGCAATGCTGTGTACCAGACCTGATGTGTGCCTTGCTATTAGTTTAGCAGGGAGGTACCAAAGTAATCCTGGAGTGGATCACTGGACAACAGTCAAGAATATCCTGAAATACCTGAAAAGGACTAAGGATATATTTCTTGTTTATGGAGATGACAAAGAGCTAGTCGTAAATGGTTACGTCGATGCAAGCTTTGACACTGATGTGACGCCCCCGATTTAATCATACACTAATCATACACGCAAACGTGTACGATCAAGATCAGGGACTCACGGGAAGATATCACAACACAACTCTAAAAATAAAATAAGTCATGCAAGCATCATAATACAAGCCAGGGGCCTCGAGGGCTCGAATACAAGTGCTTGATCATAGACAAGTCAGCGGAAGCAACAATATCTGAGTATAGACATAAGTTAAACAAGTTAACCTTAAGAAGGCTAGCACAAACTGGGATACAGATCGAAAGAGGCACAGGGGTCAAGGTACAACTCCGGGTCATCCTTTTACCGAGGGACACGGCTATTCGAATAGATAAACTTCCCTGCAGGGGTGCACCACATAACCCAACACACTCGATCCCATTTGGCCGGACACACTTTCCTGGGTCATGCCCGACCTCAGAAGATCAACACGTCGCAGCCCTACCTAGGCACAACAGAGAGGTCAGCACGCTGGTCTAAATCCTATGGTGCAGGGGTCTGGGCCCATAGCCCATTGCACACCTGCACGTTGCGAGGGTGGCCGGAAGCAGAACTAGCCCCCTTAATACAAGAGCAGGCTTATGTTCCAATCCGGCGCGCGCCGCTCAGTCGCTGATGTCACGAAGGCTTCGGCTGATACCACGACGTCGAGTGCCCATATCTTTCTCGCGTAGTTGGTTAGTGCATATAGGCCAGTGGCCAGACTCAGATCAAATACCAAGATCTCGTTAAGCGTGTTATTATGAAGTAACCGCGAACGCCGACCAGGGCCATGCCCACCTCTCGCCTAGGTGGTCTCAACCTGCCCTGTCGCTCCGCCTCAAAGTAATAGTCGGGGGCCGTTGGGAACCCAGGCCCACCTCTACCGGGATGGAGCCACCTGTCCTTCCAGCCCCCACATCGGAATCACTTGCGGGTACTCAACAAGCTGACCCGATTAGTCACCATCTGTATAGTATGTATGTATAGTATATACCCGTGATCACCTCCCAAGTGATCACGACCCGATAGTATAGCAAGGCAGACTAACAAGAATGTAGGGCCAATAATGATAAACTAGCATCCTATACTATGCATTTAGGATTGCGGGTAAGGTATCAACGACTGTAGCAACAATGACAGGCTATGCAACAGAATAGGAGTAATCGAACAGTAACATGCTACACTACTCTAATGCAAGCAGTATAGAGAAGAATAGGCGATATCTGGTTATCAAGGGGGGGGGGCTTGCCTGCTTGCTCTGGAAAGGAGGGGTCGTCAACTCCATAGTCGAACTGGGGTCGCCGGCAATCTCGGGGTCTACCAAAAAGAAATAACGGAGGGGGAACACAATAAATAACAAAGCAATCAAAGCATCACAAAGCGTAACATGGCAATACACGGTGCTAGGTGTGCCCTAACGCGGTAGTAGGTGATACCGACGAAGGGGGGAAACATCCGGGAAAGTATTCCCGGTGTTTCGTGTTTTCGGACAAATGAACCGGAGGGAGAAAGTTGGGTGTTTGCTATGCTAGGGATGTGTAGCGGCCGAACGGGCTGCGTATCCGGATTCGTCTCGTCGTTCTGAGCAACTTTCATGTACAAAGTTTTTTTCATCTGAGTTACAGATTGTTTTAAATTAATTTCCAAAGTTTTAATTCATTTTCTAATTTATTTTAATTCAAAATTAATGTTAAATTGCTAGATGTACCCAGCACAGTGTACACCAAAAATTATACACTGGCTGACATGTGGGGCTAGGGGACCCAGTTGAGCAGTCAACCTTTGACTAGTCAATAGGGGTGGGCCCCCCCTATCATTGACTCACCTAACTAATTAACCTAATTAGTTGGTTTAATTATCAGGTTAATTAGGCAAAGTTAATTAATTAATTAGTTAATTATTATATATATATATATATATATATATTTCCTATTTTTTTGTTCTAGGGGCTGGGCCCCACTTGTCATTGGGCCACGGTTGGCTTAGCGGGCGCGCGGGTTACGGGCGCCTGGAGCGGGTGCCGTGCACCCGCCCAGACCGACAGAGGAGGGGACGGGCACTGGGCGCCGGCGGGTGCAGGGGAGGGGGAGTAGCAGCAGGGCGAGGTCGGAGCGGGGCCGAGCGGGCGTGGCCGGACCGTGGTTGGCGGCAGGAGGCGGAGCAGGGGGGCACTAGGCGAGGCCATGGACGGAGCTACGCATGGCAGAGGGAGGCCTCGTCGAAGCAGGACTGTGCATCGTCGCGGGCGAGTGAGAGGGGGGGTTGCGGGTGTGTGGGCCGGCGAGGCCACAACAGTGCTAGCGAGGTGGTGCACGGAACCAAGGCAACGGCAGGGCTTCGCGGGTGCAGGCGACGGACGACGGGGTGAGCGGAGGCGAGTGGGATCCGCGACGGCCAGCATCGATAGGAGGCAGTAGCAGCATCAATTTGCAGAAGTAGAGGCGAGCAAGCGCAAAGCAACAACAGCAATACGCAGGCGGTGCGGCCTCGGGCGTACGAGCACGCGCGAGGGCGCCGGCCCTGGGCGGGCAGAGGCACTGGGAGCACGCCCGGTGTGGCTACGGCAGGGTCTGGCCATGGCGAACTCAGGTGGGGGCGGGTCTAGGACGCTGATTCAAAGGGGAGAAACGAGGGGAACGGGAGGAGGGCCTCACAGAGGAGGACGGGTGCGAGCTCGAGGGGTCGGGGAGGCCGACGGCTGTCGGAGACGACTGAATCGAAGGCGGCGAGCTCGGGGCAGAGCTTGAAGATGATGTCGAGCTTGGCAGCACCCCGACTTGAAGTTGAGGGCGGGCACGACGTGGAGGAGTCCGTCGGAGCTCCTGGGTGTGCAGAGACGGCGAGAAGAGGCGGTTGACCGTGGCAATGGCGACGAGGTGGCCTCGGGGGCGACGAGCGGAACGCAGAGGGGCGAGGGGCGCCCATATCCAGTGAGGGGGGAGTGAGTGGAGAGAGCTAGGGTTTGGCCCGGGGCGAGGCCTTATAGGAGTGGGGGGTGCCGGCGGATGGCCGCCACGGCGACGACCCGTGCCGTGGCGGGCATCGGTCATGGCCACGGGGTGGTTCGTGAACAGGGGAGGAGAGGAGGGGTGCGCCTGGGCCAGTGGTCCAGTTGGGTCAGGGAGGTGGGGGTTTTCTTTATTTTTTTTATTTTCTTTTGTTTATTTTCTTTTTCTGTTTTTATTTCTGTAGGACCTTGAGAAGAGGTGTCTAGAGGGGGGGGGGGGGTGATTAGACACTAAGTACCAAAGTTGCAGTTTTTAAGATTCCTTTAAAGTTTGAGTGGAGTTTAGGCACAAGTTTAACATTCACAACATATAGCAAGCAAGCATGCAAAGAGTATATGAGCATCGGAAAATAAAGGATGCAACTTGCAAGAATGTAAAGGGAAGGGATTGGAGGATTCAAACGCAATTTGAGACACGGATGTTTTTGACGTGGTTCCGATAGGTGGTGCTATCGTACATCCACGTTGATGGAGACTTCAACCCACGAAGGGTAACGGCTGCGCGAGTCCACGGAGGGCTCCACCCACGAAGGGTCCACGAAGAAGCAACCTTGTCTATCCCACCATGGCCGTCGCCCATGATGGACTTGTTGGAAATATGCCCTAGAGGCAATAATAAAAGCATTATTATTATATTTCCTTGTTCATGATAATTGTCTTTATTCATGCTATAATTGTGTTATCCGGAAATCGTAATACATGTGTGAATAACAGACACCAACATGTCCCTAGTGAGCCTCTAGTTGACTAGCTCGTTGATCAACAGATAGTCATGGTTTCCTGACTATGGACACTGGATGTCATTGATAACGAGATCACATCATTGGGAGAATGATGTGATGGACAAGACCCAATCCTAAACATAGCACAAGATCGTATAGTTCGTTTGCTAGAGTTTTCCAATGTCAAAGTATCTTTTCCTTAGACCATGAGATCGTGTAACTCCCGGATACCGTAGGAGTGCTTTGGGTATACCAAACGTCACAACGTAACTGGGTGACTATAAAGGTAGACTACGGGTATCTCCGAAAGTGTCTGTTGGGTGACATGGATCAAGACTGGGATTTGTCACTCCGTATGACGGAGAGGTATCACTGGGCCCACTCGGTAATGCATCATCATAATGAGCTCAGAGTGACCAAGTGTCTGGTCACGGGATCATGCATTACGGTACGAGTAAAGTGACTTGCCGGTAACGAGATTGAACGAGGTATTGGGATACCGACGATCGAATCTCGGGCAAGTAACATATCGATAGACAAAGGGAATAGCGTACGGGATTGATTAAATCCTCGACATCGTGGTTCATCCGATGAGATCATCGTGGAGCATGTGGGAGCCAACATGGGTATCCAGATCCCGCTGTTGGTTATTGACCGGAGAGTCGTCTCGGTCATGTCTGCTTGTCTCCCGAACCCGTAGGGTCTACACACTTAAGGTTCGGTGACGCTAGGGTTATGAAGATATGTATATGCAGAAACCCGAATGTTGTTCGGAGTCCCGGATGAGATCCCGGACGTCACGAGGAGTTCCGGAATGGTCCGGAGGTAAAGAATTATATATAGGAAGTGCTATTTCGGGCATCGGGACAAGTTTCGGGGTTATCGGTATTGTACCGGGACCACCGGAAGGGTCCCGGGGGTCCACCGGGTGGGGCCACCTGTCCCGGGGGGCCACATGGGCTGTAGGGGGTGCGCCTTGGCCTAGATGGGCCAAGGGCACCAGCCCCTATAGGCCCATGCACCTAGGGTTTCCACCAAGGAGGAGTCCTAGTGGTGGAAGGCACCCCTAGGTGCCTTGGGGGGGAGGGAAACCTCCCCTTGGCCGCCTCCCCCCCTAGTAGATCTCATCTACTAGGGCCGGCGCCCCCCCTGGCACCCCTATATATAGTGGGGGGGAGAGGAGGGATTTCACACCAGCCCCTGGCGCCTCCATCTCCCCCCGTTACGTCTCTCCCTTCGTAGTCTCGGCGAAGCCCTGCTGCTGTGACGCCCTGCATCCACCACCACGCCGTCGTGCTGCTGGATCTTCATCAACCTCTCCTTTCCCCTTGCTGGATCAAGAAGGAGGAGACGTCTCCCGTCCCGTACGTGTGTTGAACGCGGAGGTGCCGTCCGTTCGGCGCTGGTCATCGGTGATTTGGATCACGTCGAGTACGACTACATCATCACCGTTCTTTTGAACGCTTCCGTGCGCGATCTACAAAGGTATGTAGATGCATCTAATCACTCGTTGCTAGATGAACTCCTAGATGATCTTGGTGAAACGAGTAGGAAATTTTTTGTTTTCTGCAACGTTCCCCAACAGTGGCATCATGAGCTAGGTCTATGCGTAGTTCTTCTTGCGCGAGTAGAACACAATTTGTTGTGGGCGTAGATTTGTCAACTTTCTTGCCGTTACTAGTCCTTTCTTGCTTCAGCGGTATTGTGGGATGAAGCGGCCCGGACCAACCTTACACGTACGCTTACGTGAGACCGGTTCCACCGACTAACATGCACTAGTTGCATAAGGTGGCTGGCGGGTGTCTGTCTCTCCTACTTTAGTTGGAGCGGAATCGATGAACAGGGTCCTTATGAAGGGTAAATAGAAGTTGACAAATCACGTTGTGGCTTTAACGTAGGTAAGAAGACGTTCTTGCTAGAACCCTAATTCAGCCACGTAAAACTTGCAACAACAATTAGAGGACGTCTAACTTGTTTTTGCAGCAAGTGGTTTGTGATATGATATGGCCAAAGTTGTGATGAATGATGAATGATCTATATGTGATGTATGAGATGTTCATGCTATTGTAATAGGATTCACGACTTGCATGTCGATGAGTATGACAACCGGCAGGAGCCATAGGAGTTGTCTTTATTCTTTTATATGACCTGCGTGTCATCGAGAAACGCCATGTAAATTACTTTACTTTATTGCTAAACGCGTTAGCCATAGTAGTAGAAGTAATAGTTGGCGAGCAACTTCATGGAGACACGATGATGGAGATCATGATGATGGAGATCATGGTGTCAAGCCGGTGACAAGATGATCATGGAGCCCCAAGATGGAGATCAAAGGAGCTATGTGATATTGGCCATATCATGTCACGTTTATTATTTGATTGCATGTGATGTTTATCATGTTTTGCATCTTGTTTACTTAGAACGACGGTAGTAAATAAGATGATCCCTCATACTAATTTCAAGAAGTGTTCCCCCTAACTGTGCACCGTTGCGACAGTTCGCTGTTTCAAAACACCACGTGATGATCGGGTGTTTTATTCAGACGTTCACATACAACGGGTGTAAGACAGATTTACACATGCAAACACTTAGGTTGACTTGACGAGCCTAGCATGTACAGACATGGCCTCGGAACACAGAAGACCGAAAGGTCGAGCATGAGTCGTATAGAAGATACGATCAACATGAAGATGTTCACCGATGTTGACTAGTCCGTCTCACGTGATGATCGGACACGGTCTAGTTTAACTCGGATCATGTAATACTTAGATGACTAGAGGGATGTCTAATCTAAGTGGGAGTTCATTAATAATTTGATTAGTTGAACTTAATTATCATGAACTTAGTCTAAATATTTTACAATATGTCTTGTAGATTAAATGGCCAACGTAGTCCTCAACTTCAACGCGTTCCTAGAGAAAACCAAGCTGAAAGACGATGGCAGCAACTATACGGACTGGGTCCGGAACCTGAGGATCATCCTCATAGCTGCCAAGAAAGATTATGTCCTACAAGCACCGCTTGGTGACGCACCCGTTCTCCCTGCAGAACAAGATGTTATGAACGCTTGGCAGGCACGTTTCGATGACTACTCCCTCGTTCAGTGCGGCATGCTTTACAGCCTAGAGCCGGGGCTCCAAAAGCGTTTTGAGAGACATGGAGCATATGAGATGTTCGAAGAGCTGAAAATGGTTTTCCAAGCTCATGCCCGGGTCGAGAGATATGAAGTCTCCGACAAATTCTTCAGCTGTAAGATGGAGGAAAACAGTTCTGTCAGTGAGCACATACTCACTATGTCTGGGTTGCATAACCGCTTGACTCAGCTGGGAGTTAATCTCCCGGATGATGCGGTCATTGACAGAATCCTCCAGTCGCTTCCACCAAGCTACAAGAGCTTTGTGATGAACTTCAATATGCAGGGGATGGAAAAGACCATTCCTGAAGTATTTGCTATGCTGAAATCAGCAGAGGTAGAAGTCAGGAAGGAACATCAAGTGTTGATGGTCAATAAAACCACTAAGTTCAAGAAAGGCAAGGGTAAAAAGAACTTCAAGAAGGACGGCAAGGAGGTTGCCGCGCCCGGCAAGCAAGCTGCCGGGAAGAAGCCAAAGAATGGACCCAAGCCCGAGACTGAGTGCTTTTATTGCAAGGGAAGCGGTCACTGGAAGCGGAACTGCCCTAAGTACTTAGCGGATAAGAAGGCCGGCAAAACAAAAGGTATATGTGATATACATGTAATTGATGTGTACCTTACTAGTGCCCGTAGTAGCTCCTGGGTATTTGATACCGGTGCAGTTGCTCACATTTGTAACTCAAAGCAGGGGCTGCGGAATAAGCGGAAACTGGCAAAGGACGAGGTGACGATGCGCGTCGGGAATGGTTCCAAGGTCAATGTGATCGCCGTCGGCACGCTACCTCTGCATCTCCCTTCGGGATTAGTTTTAAACCTTAATAATTGTTATTTAGTGCCAGCTTTGAGCATGAACATTGTATCGGGATCTCGTTTAATTCGAGATGGCTACTCTTTTAAATCTGAGAATAATGGTTGTTCCATTTTTATGAGAGATATGTTTTATGGTCATGCTCCTATGGTGAATGGTTTATTCTTTATGAATCTCGAACGTGATGCTACACATGTTCATAATGTGAGTACCAAAAGAAGTAAGGTTGATAATGATAGTCCCACATACCTGTGGCACTGCCGCCTTGGTCACATAGGTGTCAAACGCATGAAGAAGCTCCATGCTGATGGACTTTTAGAGTCTCTTGATTATGAATCATTTGACACATGCGAACCATGCCTTATGGGTAAAATGACCAAGACTCCGTTCTCAGGAACAATGGAGCGAGCAACCGACTTATTGGAAATCATACATACTGATGTGTGCGGTCCAATGAGTGTTGAGGCTCGCGGTGGCTATCGTTATGTTCTCACCCTCACTGATGATTTAAGTAGGTATGGGTATATCTACTTAATGAAACACAAGTCTGAAACCTTTGAAAAGTTCAAGGAATTTCAGAGTGAGGTTGAAAATCAACGTGACAGGAAAATCAAGTTTCTACGATCAGATCGTGGAGGAGAATACTTGAGTCACGAGTTTGGGGCACACTTAAGAAAATGTGGAATAGTTTCACAACTCACGCCGCCTGGAACACCTCAGCGTAATGGTGTGTCCGAACGTCGTAATCGCACTCTGTTAGATATGGTGCGATCTATGATGTCTCTTACCGATTTACCGCTTTCTTTTTGGGGCTATGCTTTAGAGACTGCCGCATTCACTTTAAATAGGGCTCCGTCGAAATCCGTTGAGACGACACCGTATGAATTGTGGTTTGGGAAGAAACCTAAGCTGTCGTTTCTAAAAGTTTGGGGATGCGATGCTTATGTCAAGAAACTTCAACCTGAAAAGCTCGAACCCAAGTCGGAAAAATGCGTCTTCATAGGATACCCAAAAGAAACTATTGGGTACACCTTCTACCTCAGATCCGAAGGCAAGATCTTTGTTGCCAAGAATGGGTCCTTTCTGGAGAAAGAGTTTCTCTCGAAAGAAGTAAGTGGGAGGAAAGTAGAGCTTGATGAAGTATTACCTCTTGAACCGGAAAATGGCGCAACTCAAGAAAATGTTCCTGAGGTGCCTGCACCGACTAGAGAGGAAGTTAAATGATCAAGATACTTCTGATCAAGCCCCTACTGAAATTCGAAGGTCCACAAGGACACGTTCCGCACCAGAGTGGTACGGCAACCCTGTCTTGGAAATCATGCTGTTAGACAACGGTGAACCTTCGAACTATGAAGAAGCGATGGCGGGCCCGGATTCCGACAAATGGCTAGAAGCCATGAAATCCGAGATAGGATCCATGTATGAAAACAAAGTATGGACTTTGACTGACTTGCCCGTTGAGCGGCGAGCCATAGAAAATAAATGGATCTTTAAGAGGAAGACAGACGCGGATGGTAATGTGACCATCTATAAAGCTCGGCTTGTCGCTAAGGGTTATCGACAAGTTCAAGGGGTTGACTACGATGAGACTTTCTCACCGGTAGCGAAGCTGAAGTCCGTCCGAATCATGTTAGCAATTGCCGCATTCTATGATTACGAAATATGGCAAATGGACGTCAAAACGGCATTCCTTAATGGTTTCCTTAAGGAAGAATTGTATATGATGCAGCCGGAAGGTTTTGTCGATCCTAAGAATGCTGACAAAGTGTGCAAGCTCCAACGCTCGATTTATGGGCTGGTGCAAGCATCTCGGAGTTGGAACATTCGCTTTGATGAGATGATCAAAGCGTTTGGGTTTACACAGACTTATGGAGAAGCCTGCGTTTACAAGAAAGTGAGTGGGAGCTCTGTAGCATTTCTCATATTATATGTAGATGACATACTTTTGA
Organism: Triticum aestivum; assembly: GCF_018294505.1. NCBI lineage: Eukaryota > Viridiplantae > Streptophyta > Magnoliopsida > Poales > Poaceae > Triticum > Triticum aestivum. Next base: position 237,035,637 of record NC_057798.1, read on the forward strand.
TGGGAAATGATATAGAACTCTTGGACAGCATCAAGGCCTACTTGAATAAAAGTTTTTCAATGAAGGACCTTGGAGAAGCTGCTTATATATTAGGCATCAAAATCTATAGAGATAGATCAAGACGCCTCATAGGTCTTTCACAAAGCACATACCTTGATAAGATATTGAAGAAGTTCAATATGGATCAATCCAAGAAGGGGTTCTTGCCTGTGTTACAAGGTGTGAAATTGAGCTCAGCTCAATGTCCGACCACGGCAGAAGATATAGAAGAGATGAGCGTCATCCCCTATGCCTCAGCCATAGGTTCTATTATGTATGCCATGCTGTGTACCAGACCTGATGTTAACCTTGCCGTCAGTTTGGTAGGAAGGTACCAAAGTAATCCCGGCAAGGAACACTGGACAGCGGTCAAGAATATCCTGAAGTACCTGAAAAGGACTAAGGAAATGTTTCTCGTTTATGGAGGTGACGAAGAGCTCGTCGTAAAGGGTTACGTCGACGCTAGCTTCGACACAGATCTGGATGACTCTAAGTCACAAACCGGATACGTGTATATTTTGAATGGTGGGGCAGTAAGCTGGTGCAGTTGCAAGCAAAGCGTCGTGGCGGGATCTACATGTGAAGCGGAGTACATGGCAGCCTCGGAGGCAGCACATGAAGCAATATGGGTGAAGGAGTTCATCACCGACCTAGGAGTCATACCCAATGCGTCGGGGCCGATCAAGCTCTTCTGTGACAACACTGGAGCTATTGCACTTGCCAAGGAGCCCAGGTTTCACAAGAAGACAAGGCACATCAAGCGTCGCTTCAACTCCATTCGTGAAAATGTTCAAGATGGAGACATAGAGATTTGTAAAGTACATACGGACCTGAATATAGCAGATCCGTTGACTAAACCTCTCCCTAGAGCAAAACATGATCAACACCAGAATTCCATGGGTGTTCGATTCATCACAATGTAACTAGATTATTGACTCTAGTGCAAGTGGGAGACTGTTGGAAATATGCCCTAGAGGCAATAATAAAAGCATTATTATTATATTTCCTTGTTCATGATAATTGTCTTTATTCATGCTATAATTGTGTTATCCGGAAATCGTAATACATGTGTGAATAACAGACACCAACATGTCCCTAGTGAGCCTCTAGTTGACTAGCTCGTTGATCAACAGATAGTCATGGTTTCCTGACTATGGACACTGGATGTCATTGATAACGAGATCACATCATTGGGAGAATGATGTGATGGACAAGACCCAATCCTAAACATAGCACAAGATCGTATAGTTCGTTTGCTAGAGTTTTCCAATGTCAAAGTATCTTTTCCTTAGACCATGAGATCGTGTAACTCCCGGATACCGTAGGAGTGCTTTGGGTATACCAAACGTCACAACGTAACTGGGTGACTATAAAGGTAGACTACGGGTATCTCCGAAAGTGTCTGTTGGGTGACATGGATCAAGACTGGGATTTGTCACTCCGTATGACGGAGAGGTATCACTGGGCCCACTCGGTAATGCATCATCATAATGAGCTCAGAGTGACCAAGTGTCTGGTCACGGGATCATGCATTACGGTACGAGTAAAGTGACTTGCCGGTAACGAGATTGAACGAGGTATTGGGATACCGACGATCGAATCTCGGGCAAGTAACATATCGATAGACAAAGGGAATAGCGTACGGGATTGATTAAATCCTCGACATCGTGGTTCATCCGATGAGATCATCGTGGAGCATGTGGGAGCCAACATGGGTATCCAGATCCCGCTGTTGGTTATTGACCGGAGAGTCGTCTCGGTCATGTCTGCTTGTCTCCCGAACCCGTAGGGTCTACACACTTAAGGTTCGGTGACGCTAGGGTTATGAAGATATGTATATGCAGAAACCCGAATGTTGTTCGGAGTCCCGGATGAGATCCCGGACGTCACGAGGAGTTCCGGAATGGTCCGGAGGTAAAGAATTATATATAGGAAGTGCTATTTCGGGCATCGGGACAAGTTTCGGGGTTATCGGTATTGTACCGGGACCACCGGAAGGGTCCCGGGGGTCCACCGGGTGGGGCCACCTGTCCCGGGGGGCCACATGGGCTGTAGGGGGTGCGCCTTGGCCTAGATGGGCCAAGGGCACCAGCCCCTATAGGCCCATGCGCCTAGGGTTTCCACCAAGGAAGAGTCCTAGTGGTGGAAGGCACCCCTAGGTGCCTTGGGGGGGAGGGAAACCTCCCCTTGGCCGCCGCCCCCCTAGTAGATCTCATCTACTAGGGCCGGCGCCCCCCTGGCACCCCTATATATAGTGGGGGGGGAGAGGAGGGATTTCACACCAGCCCCTGGCGCCTCCATCTCCCCCCGTTACGTCTCTCCTTCGTAGTCTCGGCGAAGCCCTGCTGCTGTGACGCCCTGCATCCACCACCACGCCGTCGTGCTGCTGGATCTTCATCAACCTCTCCTTTCCCCTTGCTGGATCAAGAAGGAGGAGACGTCTCCCGTCCCGTACGTGTGTTGAACGCGGAGGTGCCGTCCGTTCGGCGCTGGTCATCGGTGATTTGGATCACGTCGAGTACGACTACATCATCACCGTTCTTTTGAACGCTTCCGTGCGCGATCTACAAAGGTATGTAGATGCATCTAATCACTCGTTGCTAGATGAACTCCTAGATGATCTTGGTGAAACGAGTAGGAAAATTTTTGTTTTCTGCAACGTTCCCAACAGTGGCATCATGAGCTAGGTCTATGCGTAGTTCTTCTTGCGCGAGTAGAACACAATTTGTTGTGGGCGTAGATTTGTCAACTTTCTTGCCGTTACTAGTCCTTTCTTGCTTCAGCGGTATTGTGGGATGAAGCGGCCCGGACCAACCTTACACGTACGCTTACGTGAGACCGGTTCCACCGACTAACATGCACTAGTTGCATAAGGTGGCTGGCGGGTGTCTGTCTCTCCTACTTTAGTTGGAGCGGAATCGATGAACAGGGTCCTTATGAAGGGTAAATAGAAGTTGACAAATCACGTTGTGGCTTTAACGTAGGTAAGAAGACGTTCTTGCTAGAACCCTAATTCAGCCACGTAAAACTTGCAACAACAATTAGAGGACGTCTAACTTGTTTTTGCAGCAAGTGGTTTGTGATATGATATGGCCAAAGTTGTGATGAATGATGAATGATCTATATGTGATGTATGAGATGTTCATGCTATTGTAATAGGATTCACGACTTGCATGTCGATGAGTATGACAACCGGCAGGAGCCATAGGAGTTGTCTTTATTCTTTTATATGACCTGCGTGTCATCGAGAAACGCCATGTAAATTACTTTACTTTATTGCTAAACGCGTTAGCCATAGTAGTAGAAGTAATAGTTGGCGAGCAACTTCATGGAGACACGATGATGGAGATCATGATGATGGAGATCATGGTGTCAAGCCGGTGACAAGATGATCATGGAGCCCCAAGATGGAGATCAAAGGAGCTATGTGATATTGGCCATATCATGTCACGTTTATTATTTGATTGCATGTGATGTTTATCATGTTTTGCATCTTGTTTACTTAGAACGACGGTAGTAAATAAGGTGATCCCTCATACTAATTTCAAGAAGTGTTCCCCCTAACTGTGCACCGTTGCGACAGTTCGCTGTTTCAAAACACCACGTGATGATCGGGTGTTTTATTCAGACGTTCACATACAACGGGTGTAAGACAGATTTACACATGCAAACACTTAGGTTGACTTGACGAGCCTAGCATGTACAGACATGGCCTCGGAACACGGAAGACCGAAAGGTCGAGCATGAGTCGTATAGAAGATACGATCAACATGAAGATGTTCACCGATGTTGACTAGTCCGTCTCACGTGATGATCGGACACGGTCTAGTTTAACTCGGATCATGTAATACTTAGATGACTAGAGGGATGTCTAATCTAAGTGGGAGTTCATTAATAATTTGATTAGTTGAACTTAATTATCATGAACTTAGTCTAAATATTTTACAATATGTCTTGTAGATTAAATGGCCAATGTAGTCCTCAACTTCAACGCGTTCCTAGAGAAAACCAAGCTGAAAGACGATGGCAGCAACTATACGGACTGGGTCCGGAACCTGAGGATCATCCTCATAGCTGCCAAGAAAGATTATGTCCTACAAGCACCGCTTGGTGACGCACCCGTTCTCCCTGCAGAACAAGATGTTATGAACGCTTGGCAGGCACGTTTCGATGACTACTCCCTCGTTCAGTGCGGCATGCTTTACAGCCTAGAGCCGGGGCTCCAAAAGCGTTTTGAGAGACATGGAGCATATGAGATGTTCGAAGAGCTGAAAATGGTTTTCCAAGCTCATGCCCGGGTCGAGAGATATGAAGTCTCCGACAAATTCTTCAGCTGCAAGATGGAGGAAAACAGTTCTGTCAGTGAGCATCAAGAATTCTTAAGAGTTGGTGAAATTCTCACAACATTCTTGACATAAAAGATGGCAATACTCCAAGGTAAAGAACAACAAATGTTGGATAGCAAGGATCTCAAGGTATAACACAAAACACGAACATGTTTGTGTTGAACGGAAGGCAATCGAGTGGTCGATGATAACACAAATCATCGAGGGCAAGGATGGTATTTCTCATCATGAATTCAATTGATATCCTTGAGGAGCTCAGAATGTTGATGATGATCATGACGCATTTGTCGAGAGGTATCATGAAGATATAATCGCTCATCAACGACATCAAGCAAATGGAAGGATGGAGCAAAAAGTTATTCAAACCATGGATATGACACAAACTCGGAATCAAGCTTGTTGTTCAAGGCGAAATGATATGACGAGGAAAGTCGACGTAAGCTTAGCTCATCGTTGAAAATTGTGATTCGGAAAGAAGGACCAGATAGCACATCTAAAAAGTTGCACAATAATGATATAGCCAATCAGACTAGGAATGACTTGAAGGGTTACTAAACTCGTAAGCAACGAAAATTACTTAAGAGTTATTGATTCAGCGAGCAGAATCGATTCACTTATTGGTGTTCTCGGTCGACAAACAACCCAGAACCCATGAAGTGTCAAAGACAGGGTAAGGTAGTACTTCATCAAAGTTTATAAGATGTAGTTCAATGGAAATATATCCTCGAGATACCAGGGGTAATACTCAAAGGTAGATCATAATAGAGGTTGGGCAGGCGTATTGACCTGCAGAAGACAAGTGATTTAAATTGTCCAAGAAATGGAATCAAGGAGAAAATATGGTCGGAACCACGTTTGCGAAGGATCAATTCATAGATACCAAATGATATTATATCAAGGAAATAGTTATTATTACAAGAAGATTCCATGATAGGATCCACATCGGATCCATGGGCATGAACACAAAGTTCAAGGTCGACTCCCACTTCTTCAATGCCTAACCTATCATTTACTTCTCGTTTTCGAAGAAGTTGTAGAGCAGAAAATTTATCTGGTAAAAACACCAGAATGGTATGACTCGTGAAAACTTTTGGGTTCACATGGTTTAGAGAAGGCATATGTTCAACCCATAAGGGCTTCTTAGAATCATATACCACAAGTTTCAAGAGTAAATATCACAAGCTCAAAAGCAGAGCATCGTTGGCCAAGCAGATGATACAATTTACCAAAGGCACTATGTATCAGGGGAAGAACTCACAAGGTGATTGAATACGAAGGACACTGTCGGATAACAATCCAACAATGGACCGGGTGATCCACAATGGAGCTGATGTGAGTATCGGTACTCCATCAGAGGAAGAAAGAATGCACGAGCATCATATTATAAAACATCAGAATAATTCGATGCTTAGATAACAAATGAATTATGATTTCCAAAACAAAGGATCAGAAGTAGACGCTCTGATCAATGATGGATAAGTTGTAACACTTAGTTGGGCAATCAATAAAGGTTTGAATTGCCGAGAACCAACTCATGTCTAGAATGACGCCTGAGTCGGAAAGATACTTTTAAAAAGGATAACCTGATGACTGCGTGCGTTCACAATGTATTGAATTGTCACATCCCCAGTTCAGGCCTTGCTTGTTTTTGCTTTAGCATCCATGCATCATGTTTAAATTTTATGAAATTTGAAATGGGGAAGACAGAACCCCCAGAACCCTCTGAATCCAATTAGGGTTTACTAAAAATATTTTCAATGAACCTGAAATAACCTTCTAAAATGTTCATCACCTTTGCCTTGGTCCTAAACCACTGTCAAAAGTGATGCACAGATTTCTAGGTCACTCTAAGGTCACTGGATTAAATCTCTAACTATTTGAATTTGGGCATTTAAATTATATAAAATATTTCAAATGCTCAAATAATCCCAAACTGAAATGTTCCATGCTGGAAATATTCCAACTAAGGACCAGGTGCAGTTTGGTGATTTTTGGAAGTGCCTAGATATTTTAAATAAAGCCCAACAGATACAGAAATAATAGAAAACAGAAACGATGAATAAAAGAGAGAGAGGGATTTTACCTGGGCCACTTACCTGGCCGCAGCCCACCTAGCAGGCCCAGCACTATGCTGGCCCATGCCAGCCAGCTGCTTCGTCCTCGCCAGGCAGGCACAGAGGTGACGCCGACGAGCGCGAGCTCGCCACGGCGCCACCTGCTTGCCGCCCGCGCCCCTGGACCCCCGGGTGATCTCCACGTCACCGCTCCGACCCCGTGGACACCTCAATCTCCCCTCTGCTCTCTCCCTCGCCATCCCCCCCCCATCCTACCCGAACGGGTTCGTCGCCGCCGTTCGCCACCACCGCGGCCACCGTCTCCCCCTCGCCTCTCCGACATGCCTAGGAGCTCCGCCGTGACGCCCCCTTCCTCTCCACCGAGCCGCGCCCCACCAGAAGCCCTGCAGCGTCGTCCACGGCTTCGTCTTCAACCTCTGGCCGCCGGCGAACTCTTTGGGGATTCGCGAGCTCCAGTCCCTCCCCGGCCTCGCCGTTGCCTCTATCGGATTCGCCGTGAGCCCCTGCCTCTTTCCCCTCTCTCCCCGTGCTCGACCGCGCCTTCTAGCCACCATGGCCATCGGAGCCGATTGCTCCTCGCCGCCGGCCATGTCGCCGCCGTGGCCACCGTCACCTAGAGCCGCAACGGAGCGCGTCACCATGCTCCGGGCACTCCCAGGGGCACGTAGCACACACCAGCGCCTCCCCTAGTGCCCTGCATCGCCTAACCCGCCGTTGGCTGAACTCCGGCTACCGCCCGGCTCGACGCCGTCGTCGTTCCCGGCCACCCCAGCACCAACCACCGCCACCGTTGGATGCGCCACACCGCCAACTAACCGTAGAACCCACCCGCGCATCGAACCGTGGCCGGGGCAGCGTTTCCGACGCTCTCCGCCATCTCGGCCTCGCTGGCGGCTCAACGCCGGCAGGTTTGACCTGTTGACCAAGTTGACCTCAGTGGGCCCAGTTTGACCCCTCTGGGTCAATGACAAATGGGACCCGCCTGCTAATTAAGTTAGGATTAGGACTAAATAAAAATTAGTTAGACTAATAACACTGACACGCAGGGCCCACATGTCAGTTTGACCTGGACCAGCCCCGTTGACCACTGACATCACAATGACGCAATGCTGACGCAGTATTTGTTTTCTGGATTTAAAATAATTCAGGAAATTCCAGAAAATGATCTAAACTTCTAAAATTCATAAAAATTCAACCGTAACTCCAAATGAAATAATTTATATATGAAAGATGATCAGAAAAATCCAATCTATCCATATGTACCATTTTCATGCATGTTAGAACAACTTATGACTACTGTTTAGGACAATTCAATTAAATGGCATGTAATAAATCACATATGGAGTTTGAATTTGAATCTTTGATTCAAACCAACTTCATTTAATATGGTTTTAGTTGCATCAACTCAAATCATAAGCATATTGCCATGTCATGAGCATGCATCATATTGTGCATTGCATTGATTGTGTTTCCTTCTGTGTTGCCGGTATTTGTCCCCTCTCGATAGACGTGATACCGACGATGTGATCGATGACACCGATGAAGAACTATACTATCTTCAGAAGTGCCAGGCAAGCAAAACCTCCTTGTTCATTCCGATACAATCCCACTCTCTCGCTCCTGCTCTCTTTTACTGCATTAGGACAACACCGATTCAACTGTTACATGCTGCGATAGTTGAACCCCTTTATCCTCTGCATGACCTGTCATTCCCACAGTAAATAGATGAAACCCACTAGCATGAGTAGGAGTTGTTTGAGCCCTGGTGTGCCTACTCATTCATGCTTGTTTGTCATGCCTGCTACTACTTAGAGTTGAGTCAGGTCTGATTCATCGGGGATGAATCAGAGGTGTGTGAACATGTCCTACTGATGAGAGCTAAGTGTGTGAACACGATTTGGTAAAGGTAGCGGTGAGAGGCCATGTAGGAGTACATGGTGGGTTGTCTCATTGCAGCCGTCCTCAGGAACTGAGTTCTGTGTTTGTGATCCATGAACAGTTACTACCACACATTGGGCTTCGGGCACTCCAAGCTCTCTCGACTTATTAATCAACTTGATCTCTGTCCAGGAGTTGCAACTAGTTTCTGGTGTTTGTAGGTAGTGTTAGTAGTCTACCAAGTGGCACCCGGTACAGGTGGGCTTGGGACAGACTAGGCACCGTGGCACGGTGTACCAAGCGTAGATCCACCCGTCGAGGTGGGCTTGGGAACCCTGCACATATCGTTTGGGGCCGTGAGCGACACCCCGGCCTGATCTCCTTGCGGATGGAACCCGAATAGGCGATAAACCTGGACGAGAGACTTGTGTGGTTAGTCAGGTCGTGGCCGACACCCTCGCTGGGCTTCCGCTTGAAGGTTGCCGAGTACATGTCGTGTAAACGGCGGTAAGTGGTGAGAGCGTGTGTGAAGAAGTACACCCCTGCAGGGTTAACATTATCTATTCGAATAGCCGTGTCCGCGGTAAAGGACTTTTGGGTTGCTTGTACAGTTCATAGACAAGTGAAAGTGGATACTCTAAAATACGCAAGATAAGCGTGAGTGTTATGGATGGCGTTCTCGTAGGGAGACGGGAGCAGATCCATAGTGGTGTATTGATATGGTGAACATGTGGACTCGTGTGCGCCACCTCAAAAGAGTTACTTGCAGTCGTAGTTCAGGATAGCCACCGAGTCAAAGCTGGCTTGCTGCAGTTAAACCCCACCATCCCCTTGTTGATAATGATGCATATGTAGTTAGATCTGATGTAAGTCTTGCTGGGTACATTTGTACTCACGTTGCTTAATTTATGTTTTTGCAGAGAGACTTCAGTCTCGCTAGTAGTACCGCGTGGACTTCGACGTTTAGCTTGTACCTCAGCTACGATCTTGTGCCCTCGGCAGGATCTGGTAGACAGTCAGGCTTCTTAGCCTTTTTCATTTGTAGATGTCTGTATTCAGACATGTTAAGCTTCCGCTTGTGCTTGACTTGTATGCTCTGATTGTTGGGTCATGAGACCCATGATTGCAATATCTCGCTCCTCGGAGCCTATTGAATAAATACTTGAGTTGTAGAGTCATGTTGTGATGCCATGTTGTATTTGCACATATCGAGCATATTGTGTGTATGTCATTGAAATGCTTGGTATGTGAGGGATCTGACTATCTAGTTGTTTATCCTTAGTAGCCTCTCTTACCGGGAAATGTCTCCTAGTGTTTCCACTGAGCCATGGTAGCTTGCTACTGCTCCGGAACACTTAGGCTGGCCGGCATGTGTCCTTCTTCGTTCCTGTGTCTGTCCCTTCGGGGAAATGTCACGCGATGAATACCGGAGTCCTGTTAGCCCGCTACAGCCCGGTTCACCGGAGTCCTGCTAGCCCAGTGCTACAGCCTGGATTCACTCGCTGATGACCGACACGTTCGATGTTGGGTCATGGATGCTTGTCCCTGTAAGTTTGTGCCACTTTGGGTTTACGACTAGCCATGTCAGCCCGGGCTCCTTATCATATGGATGCTAGCGACACTATCATATATGTGTGCCAAAAGACGCAAACGGTCCCGGGCAAAGGTGAGGCGACACCCATGGGGATACCGTGCGTGAGGCCGCAAAGTGATATGAGGTGTTACATGCTAGATCGATGTGGCATTGAGTCGGGGTCCTGACAGCTTTGGTATCAGAGCTTGACTGCCTATAGGATTACCAAGCCAAACTGGTCGAAGTTGAGTCTAGAAATTCTTTAGTTATATAAGGGAATTGATTGTGGCTGGGAACGTAAGGCTCATTTACTCCTTATACCTTATGCCCTTCTGATCTGAGTCATCTTATCTTTCCTACGGGGATTAAGAACTAGGCTTTCTTTTCTTTCTATCAGGATCACGTGTTACTAATCCATAGACTTGTAGGATTGATGGTTCTAATCTTCAGTTCGGTTCCTACTACTTCCGTGTATTCATAGTTGGCCTCGGAACCTTGATATTGTGCTTCTGAGTGGTTATGCCACCATTTTTGTAGCATGTCTCCAATCTTTTGAGCATTTACAGCCGTTATGCTGTCCGAGTCATCCCAAGTTTCTAAATAATCTGATGCAATTGCAAAATCCTTCCCTCGGTTTCGATGTCCTTCCTGGCCAGGTTAACCACACTAAACGGTGAGTTGATGTACTCCATTGCCTCAACATATATGTTGGAGCTATGATTATGACCCTAGATGTCTAGAGTATCACCTAGTAATCTAGCCATGCTTCGTGTTCCCAGTGTAATCATTCTGGCCGTCATCCTCGAAAGCATCCCGTGATGCCATTTAGTTAGTAGGTATTCCACTCCTTGGGTTCCGAACCCGAGATTCACCCTACTTACTTCATGTTGTTAGCGTTTGCTAGTTCCTTTAGGTTATTAGTAACCTTTGCGATAGTCCTCGAAGTTCGTGGTATTTCCTTCTTCCAAATACTATGAACCACTTTATGGCAGAAGTTTGTTGGATCAAAAGATCACAACAGGAATATCCTCGATGAGTTCTCCATTCTATATTGTGACTCTGCCAGTTCTACCTTTCTGCATGGCTTATCCGGAAGAAACATGTTGAACTTGTTTGACATGCTAATCTATGCATCCACAACTCAGAAAATCGTATGTTCCTTTGAGTTGTCTCTCTTTAGTTGTATTCTGACTCCCGTCTATCAATTGATAGTTAGGAATAGTCGTGCATTCATGTTTATCGATGCCTATTATCCCTGTGGTCCGTCAAGCCATTCTATTCCAGAATGGCTAGGAGAAACAAACTCCAGTACCTCATCCATATCCAGGATTGGGTCAAAGTAGTTGTGCTCCGCAGATCGAATACTAATCCAGCTTTTGCTCTGCTCCACCTTGGAGTATTACCATCTTTATATTAAGATTATCACGAGAATTGCACACCATTCTATGAACTCTTCATACAGTGATACTTCTCGCCATCATTAATCATTCCTCGGTTCCGTGTTATGGTAACCGGAATACCGACAAGTGAATCATGATGTGTGAAATCTATACTCCTAGCAACCCCGTTGCTTGGTGGTTAAAGGACAATATTTCATTCTTAGTGTGTTGGTTATTGAATCATCACCCTAAGGTTGATCGTGCTACCTAGTCCATTTTCCTGGTGCACTCTTCGATCGATGAGTTAGGATTATTCCAAATCCCTCGCTCTTTGATCACATCGTCTTGCCCTGAAAATCAAGATTGTTCTCGAGCTTAGTAACGTATCGGTGGTTTGTGATTTTCCGAATATCTTCTCGGAAGTATTACCAGGTTGTCACCTGATCGCTATGTTGAGTTTGTGATCAAGATGGTTTATTGTAAACCACCCTTTCTCCAAGAATCCGTGTTGGATAACCCTGAGCTTGTTGGTTAAGCTAAACGACAACTTGGAGAGTTGGAAGATAAAAGCTTACCTAACTTAGCTCGTTTCAAAGGGATATCCTGGTGTTGGTGTGTTTTCAAGAAAGATGATATCTTCATTGGTTGATCCTCGTGGTCAATTGCTGGATCTATTATCTTATCCAATCTTTGATTTGAGTATGGGCTATCGTCAAATCAAATCAGAACCAACGATATTCGTAATGTTGTCTTACTCGTGGTTTTCCTCGAGCATACACCATTATATTCTTTGGTCTGACCAATGCTATCACCGTGTTCACTTAACTATGGAAATCCTTTTATATGGAAACCTGGATGAATTGTTGTTGAGTCCATTGACAACATCCTTATCTCCTCCATGATTTTGTTGAACATTAAGCTAGTGTTGGAAACTTGTATAAGCATTTTCTTCATGCCCCGTTCATGAAGTATATGTTGGATGAAAGAAGTGACTTCCTTTGATTCACGTGCATTTGATGTAAGTTGCCGCCGTGAATTCGAGAAAGTTTGTTTTTGCTCCTCTGGAATCATCCCAAGTTGGTCATGCACATGTGCGAAGTATTCTATGGTTTGGTAGGTTGGCCGCCTCTATTCTATATGTGTTCTAAGCACACCAAGCCACTGATTGACTTGTTCTAGGTAAAGAAGTCTAATTTAAGTGCACAAGACTTCGATATCCTCGATGATGGTTTCCCCCCTGAACTCGGTAGTGTTTTATTATAAGACTACCATGTGTTCATGTTTGTCTGTGACAGCGTGTTCCCATGTGTGTAGCAGAACCAGCTCATGTTTTGGAGCTTTCTATCGTAGTTCATTCCCCGAGAATCCCGCAACGCCATCTCGTCGATTTGTGTTGCAAACTTTCATTTTTCTTCCTGGACTCGATGAGTCTGGAATATTCTAACATCAACCAGATCTGAATCTCAGGCAGATATGATGGTTGGAATGTGTCCCAAGAACTATAATATTGGTTCCTCGACAACCGATAAAGTGGATGTCATGGCCAACACACCCAGCCGGAATACCTACCTATTGTAGTATCTAGATTGAGAAAGTTGGCCACCTCCGCATAAGGACTTCGTAGGATTTACTCCCTAGCTGTTCCTTATGGATTTTTGTGTTCCCGAAGTCCGACCTTTTACTTGATGTCTAGTTACCAAACCATTTCAATGAATGGGATACGCTAGCACATCAAGGAGAACATTAGAAGCGGAGTGCTAAATGTCTCTCGATCGATCGTCCAGTTTTTGTCTCCTTGGCCTCGCTAGGGTGAAATCTGAGTTGATGTTATCTTCCTATGCATCTGCATCGTCCATCGTTGTTCATCATGGTAGTATGTTGTGTTGCCAGGATCCTTGACACGGATGTTGGTAAAACCTTGATGAATATGGAAATGCTCAAGCTCTTGAGAGCACACGCAAGTGCTAGGTTTGATCGTCGGCATTAATTGCATCATGCTCTCAGTTTCCTCGGCAATGCTATGACCCTGTCAAACAGTGGATTCACTCTCTACTGTTGGGTTCTTTCCCAGTTACCAGAATCATTCCCAGCATTTGCATTTTGTTCCCAGCTTGCACCGCCAATGTGCCATTCTACCATGGGTCCCTTCCATTTCCGGTGGTAAGCAAATTCATCCATTACGTTGTCTTCAACAAGGTAATCCACATCATCCATTCTAGCCCGAGTGTGTCTTTCTCCCGAACTTTGTCAAACGATCGTTCGTAAATTGCCTCAGGCTAGTGAGGAGAGTTCCAATGATCTATGTATCAAAAGAAATTCTTTTGCCACTTAAGGGATGATTCCACGAGTCACCTCCTCTAAGATGTCTCATTAAGGTATCATGGCAACTCAACTCCTCGCGACGTTGACAACCGTTCACCACCTTCTGAAGCGTGAAATTGTTGCCTACCTAGTGAAGCCTTGTCATCTATTCCACTCCATCCTTATAGATGTATGACTCGTGTCTCAGCTCGGGGGATGCTGCTATGTCTCATCCCATGAGTTGATCCTGAGTTGTTCGGTCTTCGAGAAGATTAATTCTTCTAGAGTTTTCTTTTCCTCTTCTTGTCTTGATAGTTGGAGTTCTCAGAGGAAGACATCGAGTCAATGATGGTGATCGAATCAATGTTCTTATGAAGGGCAACCTGGATCATGAAGATTGTGTTAGGTTGTGTTTCCCCTTCGACTTACCCTACGCTTGAATCTCGGGTCAAGATTCTTGTTTAGTGGGGGTGAGTTGTCACATCCCCAGTTCAGGCCTTGCTTGTTTTTGCTTTAGCATCCATGCATCATGTTTAAATTTTATGAAATTTGAAATGGGGAAGACAGAACCCCCAGAACCCTCTGAATCCAATTACGGTTTACTAAAAATATTTTCAATGAACCTGAGATGCCCTTCTAAAATGTTCATCACCTTTGCCATGGTCCTAAACCACTGTCAAAAGTGATGCACAGATTTCTAGGTCACTCTAAGGTCACTGGATTAAATCTCTAACTATTTGAATTTGGGCATTTAAATTATATAAAATATTTCAAATGCTCAAATAATCCCAAACTGAAATGTTCCATGCTGGAAATATTCCAACTAAGGACCAGGTGCAGTTTGGTGATTTTTTGAAGTGCCTAGATATTTTAAATAAAGCCCAACAGATACAGAAATAATAGAAAACAGAAACGATGAATAAAAGAGAGAGAGGGATTTTACCTGGGCCACTTACCTGGCCGCAGCCCACCTGGCAGGCCCAGCACTGTGCTGGCCCATGCCAGCCAGCTGCTTCATCCTCGCCAGGCAGGCACAGAGGTGACGCCGACGAGCGCGAGCTCGCCACGGCGCCACCTACTTGCCGCCCGCGCCCCTGGACCCCCGGGTGATCTCCACGTCGCCGCTCCGACCCCGTGGACACCTCATTCTCCCCTCTGCTCTCTCCCTCGCCGTTCCCCCCCATCCTACCCGAACGGGTTCGTCGCCGCCGTTCGCCACCACCGCGGCCACCGTCTCCCCCTCGCCTCTCCGACATGCCTAGGAGCTCCGCCGTGACGCCCCCTTCCTCTCCACCGAGCCGCGCCCCACCGGAAGCCCTGCAGCGTCGTCCATGGCTTCGTCTTCAACCTCTGGCCGCTGGCGAACTCTTCGGGGATTCGCGAGCTCCAGTCCCTCCCCGGCCTCGCCGTTGCCTCTACCGGATTAGCCGTGAGCCCCTGCCTCTTTCCCCTCTCTCCTCGTGCTCGACTGCGCCTTCTAGCCACCATGGCCATCGGAGCCGATTGCTCCTCGCCGCCGGCCATGTCGCCGCCGTGGCCACCGTCACCTAGAGCCGCAACGGAGCGCGTCACCGTGCTCAGGGCACTCCCAGGGGCACGTAGCACACACCAGCGCCTCCCCTAGTGCCCTGCATCACCTAACCCGTCGTTGGCCGAAATCCGGCTGTCGCCCGGCTCGACGCCGTCGTTGTTCCCGGCCACCCCAGCACCAACCACCGCCAGCGTTGGATGCGCCACACCGCTAGCTAACCGTAGCACCCACCCGCGCATCGAACCGTGGCCGGGGCAGCGTTTCCGACGCTCGCCGCCGTCTCGGCCTCGCCGGCGGCTCAACGGCGGCAGGTTTGACCTGTTGACCAAGTTGACCCCGGTGGGCCCAGTTTGACCCCTCTGGGTCAATGACAAATGGGACCCGCCTGCTAATTAAGTTAGGATTAGGACTAACTAAAAATTAGTTAGACTAATAACACTGACACGCAGGGCCCATAGGTCAGTTTGACCTGGACCAGCCCCGTTGACCACTGACGTCACAATGATGCAATGCTGACGCAGTATTTTTTTTCTGGATTTAAAATAATTTAGGAAATTCCAGAAAATGATCTAAACTTCTAAAATTCATAAAAATTCAACCGTAACTCCTCTGCATGACCTGTCATTGCCACAGTAAATAGATGAAACCCACTAGCATGAGTAGGAGTTGTTTGAGCCCTGATGTGCCTACTCATTCATGCTTGTTTGTCATGCCTGCTACTGCTTAGAGTTGAGTCAGGTCTGATTCATCGGGGATGAATCAGAGGTGTGTGAACATGTCCTACTGATGAGAGCTAAGTGTGTGAACACGATTTGGTAAAGGTAGCGGTGAGAGGCCATGTAGGAGTACATGGTGGGTTGTCTCATTGCAGCCGTCCTCAGGAACTGAGTTCTGTGTTTGTGATCCATGAACAGTTACTACCACACATTGGGCTCCGGGCACTCCAAGCTCTCTCGACTTATTAATCAACTTGATCTCTGTCCAGGAGTTGCAACTAGTTTCTGGTGTTTGTAGGTAGTGTTAGTGGTCTACCAAGTGGCACCCGGTACAGGTGGGCTTGGGACAGACTAGGCACCGTGGCACGGTGTACCAAGCGTAGATCCACCCATTGAGGTGGGCTTGGGAACCCTGCACACATCGTTTGGGGCCGTGAGCGACACCCCGGCTGGATCTCCTTGCAGATGGAACCCGAATAGGCGATAAACCTGGACGAGAGACTTGTGTGGTTAGTCAGGTCATGGCCGACACCCTCGCTGGGCTTCCGCTTGAAGGTTGCCGAGTACATGTCGTGTAAACGGCGGTAAGTGGTGAGAGCATGTGTGAAGAAGTACACCCCTGCAGGGTTAACATTATCTATTCAAATAGCCGTGTCCGCGGTAAAGGACTTCTGGGTTGCCTGTACAGTTCATAGACAAGTGAAAGTGGATACTCTAAAATACGCAAGATAAGCGTGAGTGCTATGGATGGCGTTCTCGTAGGGAGACGGGAGCGGATCCATAGTGGTGTATTGATATGGTGAACATGTGGACTCGTGTGCGCCACCTCAAAAGAGTTACTTGCAGTCGTAGTTCAGGATAGCCACCGAGTCAAAGCTGGCTTGCTGCAGTTAAACCCCACCATCCCCTTGTTGATAATGATGCATATGTAGTTAGATCTGATGTAAGTCTTGCTGGGTACATTTGTACTCACGTTGCTTAATTTATGTTTTTGCAGAGAGACTTCAGTCTCGCTAGTAGTACCGCGTGGACTTCGACGTTTAGCTTGTACCTCAGCTACGATCTTGTGCCCTCGGCAGGATCTGGTAGACAGTCAGGCTTCTTAGCCTTTTTCATTTGTAGATGTATGTATTCAGACATGTTAAGCTTCCGCTTGTGCTTGACTTGTATGCTCTGATTGTTGGGTCATGAGACCCATGATTGTAATATCTCGCTCCTCGGAGCCTATTGAATAAATACTTGAGTTGTAGAGTCATGTTGTGATGCCATGTTGTATTTGCACATATCGAGCATATTGTGTGTATGTCATTGAAATGCTTGGTATGTGAGGGATCTGACTATCTAGTTGTTTATCCTTAGTAGCCTCTCTTACCGGGAAATGTCTCCTAGTGTTTCCACTGAGCCATGGTAGCTTGCTACTGCTCCGGAACACTTAGGCTGGCCGACATGTGTCCTTCTTCGTTCCTGTGTCTGTCCCTTTGGGGAAATGTCACGTGATGAATACCGGAGTCCTGTTAGCCCGCTACAGCCCGGTTCACCGGAGTCCTGCTAGCCCAGTGCTACAGCCTGGATTCACTCGCTGATGACCGACACGTTCGATGTTGGGTCATGGATGCCTGTCCCTGTAAGTTTGTGCCACTTTGGGTTTACGACTAGCCATGTCAGCCCGGGCTCCTTATCATATGGATGCTAGCGACACTATCATATATGTGTGCCAAAAGACGCAAACGGTCCCGGGTAAAGGTAAGGCGACACCCGTGGGGATACCGTGCGTGAGGCTGCAAAGTGATATGAGGTGTTACATGCTAGATCGATGTGGCATTGAGTCGGGGTCCTGACATGAATCAATGGACTCAAAATGATAAAGACAAAGGATGTCAACGAAGATGACTAGATATATGGAATTAACCATATTGCAGGAAGATAAGAACTTCAGTAGCAATAAGGTGCTGAGGATATTTAGAAGGTCGAATAGCATTTCGAAGAATTTTTAAGAATTACATGGATCAACTGAGGATGAGCGGATACTCGATAAGTGCAGGAAAATTATCATAGGGGTATTCAGGTGGTAAGAACTGCAAGGCGGTAAGCTCAAAGGATTCTCGGAGCAACGGAGAGCAGTTCGGGGCATCTTGTATAAACAAGATCAATGGGGTTGAATGTAAGAATGGAAGGTGTATACAGTTATCCGTAGGGATTTTATCGTTGGAAGGGAATCGCAATAGCGATGGCACAAAGTCTCGAGAGAATGTCGGAGGGGATCTTCCGAATCTTCTGGTGCAGTAGGCGATCATCTGGACTGATGGGGCTCTCCGGGAGAAAGTATTATCGAGAACCTAGACTCACAGTTAGTAAAATTGTTTAACCCGAATAGAAGAGATGTCAGAGTCCCAGAGTATAGGTCGAGGAATAAAAGATCCTACTACCACCCAATGGCGACATGGGCCCATAAGCCACACAGCCAAGTTAGTAAAAACGGTTTTCGGCTTCTAGACTCAAATTCGGCCAAGGAGTTGGAAAGGGGATTCCTATAGGCAGTCGGCTCTGATACCAACTTGTGACGCCCCCGATTTAATCGTACACTAATCATACACGCAAACGTGTACGATCAAGATCAGGGACTCACGAGAAGATATCACAACACAACTCTAAAAATAAAATAAGTCATACAAGCATCATAATACAAGCCAGGGGCCTCAAGGGCTCGAATACAAGTGCTCGATCATAGACAAGTCAGCGGAAGCAACAATATCTGAGTATAGACATAAGTTAAACAAGTTTGCCTTAAGAAGGCTAGCACAAACTGGGATACAGATCGAAAGAGGCGCAGGCCTCCTGCCTGGGATCCTCCTAAACTACTCCTGGTCGTTGTCAGCAGCCTACACGTAGTAGTAGGCACCTCCAGTGTAGTAGGAATCATCGTCGATGGTGGCGTCTGGCTCCTGGGCTCCGACATCTGGTTGCGACAACCAGGTAGAAGGGAAAGGGGGAAAAGAGGGAGAAAAGCAACCATGAGTACTCATCCAAAGTACTCGCAAGCAAGGAGCTACACTACATATGCATGGGTATATGTGTAAAGGGCCATATCGGTGGACTGAACTACAAAATGCCAAAATAAGAGGGGGATAGCTAATCCTGTCAAAGACTACGCTTCTGGCAGCCTCCGTCTTGCAGCATGTAGAAGAGAGTAGAGTGAAGTCCTCCAAGTAGCATCGCATAGCATAATCCTACCCGGCGATCCTCCCCTCGTCGCCCTGTGGAAAGCGATCACCGGGTTGTCTGTGGAACTTGTCTGGGTGTGTTTTATTAAGTATCAAGTTCTAGTTGTCATAAGGTCAAGGTACAACTCCGGGTCGTCCTTTTACCGAGGGACACGACTATTCGAATAGATAAACTTCCCTGCAGGGGTGCACCACATAACCCAACACGCTCGATCTCATTTGGTTGGACACACTTTCCTGGGTCATGCCCGGCCTTGGAAGATCAACACGTCGCAGCCCTACCTAGGCACAACAGAGAGGTCAGCACACCGGTCTAAATCCTATGGCGCAGGGGTCTGGGCCCATCGCCCATTACACACCTGCACGTTGCGAGGGCGGCCGGAAGCAGAATTAGCCCCCTTAATACAAGAGCAGGCTTACGTTCCAATCCGGCGCGCGCCGCTCAGTTGCTGATGTCACGAAGGCTTCGGCTGATACCACGACGTCGAGTGCCCATATCTTTCTCGCGTAGTTGGTTAGTGCGTATACGCCAGTGGCTAGACTCAGATCAAATACCAAGATCTCGTTAAGCGTGTTATTATGAAGTAACCGCGAATGCCGACCAGGGCCAGGCCCACCTCTCGCCTAGGTGGTCTCAACCTGCCCTGTCGCTCCGCCTCAAAGTAACAGTTGGGGGCCGTCGGGAACCCAGGCCCACCTCTACCGGGATGGAGCCACCTGTCCTTCTAGGCCCCACATTGGAATCACTTGCGGGTACTCAACAAGCTGACCTGACTTTAGTCACCATCTGTATAGTATGTATGTATAGTATATACCCGTGATCACCTCCCGAGTGATCACGACCCGATAGTATAGCAAGGCAGACTGACAAGAATGTAGGGCCAATAATGATAAACTAGCATCCTATACTAAGCATTTAGGATTACGGGTAAGGTATCAACGACTGTAGCAACAATGACAGGCTATGCAACAGAATAGAAGTAACCGAACAGTAACATGCTACACTACTCTAATGCAAGCAGTATAGAGAAGAATAGGCGATATCTGGTGATCAAGGGGGGGGGGGCTTGCCTGCTTGCTCTGGCTAGGAGGGGTCATCAACTCCATAGTTGAACTGGGATCGCCGGTAGTCTCGGGGTCTACCGGAAAGAAATAACGGAGGGGGAACACAATAAATAACAAAGCAATCAAAGCATCACAAAGCGTAACATGGCAATACGCGGTGCTAGGTGTGCCCTAACGCGATAGTAGGTGATACCGACGAAGGGGGGAAACATCCGGGAAAGTATTCCCGGTGTTTCGCGTTTTCGGACAGATGAACCGGGGGGAGAAAGTTGCGTGTTTCTTAAGCTAGGGATGTGTAGCGGCCGAACGGGCTGCATATCCGGATTATTCTCGTTGTTCTGAGCAACTTTCATGTACAAAGTTTTTTCATGTGAGTTATAGATTATTTTATATTAATTTCCAAAGTTTTAATTCATTTTCTAATTTATTTTAATTCAAAATCAATGTTAAATTGCTAGATGTACCCAGCACAGTGTACACCAAAAATTATACACTGGCTGACATGTGGGGCTAGGGGGACCCAGTTGACCAGTCAACCTTTGACTGGTCAACAGGGGGTGGGCCCCCCCTATCATTGACTCACCTAACTAATTAACCTAATTAGTTGGTTTAATTATCAGGTTAATTAGGCAAAGTTAATTAATTAATTAGTTAATTATATATATATATATATATATATATATATATATATGTACATTTCCTATTTTTTTTGTTCCAGGGGCTGGGCCCCACTTGTCATTGGGCCACGGTTGGCTTAGCGGGCGCGCAAGTTATGGGCGCCTGGAGCGGGTGCTGTGCACCCGCCCAGGCCGACAGAGGAGGGGACGGGCGCTGGGCACCGGCGTCCGCGGGTGCAAGGGAGGGGGAGCAGCAGCAGGGCGAGGTCGGAGCGGGGCCGAGCGGGCGTGGTCGGACCGTGGTCGGTGGCAGGAGGCGGAGCAGGGGGGCACTAGGCGAGGCCATGGCCGGAGCTACGCGCGGCAGAGGGAGGCCTCATCGAAGCAGGACTGTGCGTCATCGCGGGCGAGTGAGAGGGGAGGTTGCGGGCATGTGGGCCGACGAGGCCACAACAGTGCTAGCGAGGTGGTGCGCAGAATCAAGGCTACGGCAGGGCTTCGCGGGTGCAGGCGACGAACGACGGGGTGAGCGGAGGCGAGTGGGATCCGCGATGACCAGCATCGATAGGCGGTAGTAGCAGCATCAATTTGCAGAAGTAGAGGTGAGCAAGCGCAAAGCAACAACAACAGTACGCAGGGGGTGCGGCTCGGGCGTACGAGCACGCGCGAGGGTGCCGGCCCTGGGCGGGCAGAGGCGCTGGGAGCGCGCCCGGTGTGGCTACGGCAGGGTCTGGCCGTGGCGAACTCAGGTGGGAGCGGGTCTACGACGCTGATTCAAAGGGGAGAAATGAGGGGAACGGGAGGAGGGCCTCAAAGTGGAGGACGCGTGCGAGCTCGAGGGGTCGGGGAGGCCGGCGGCTGTCGAAGACGACCGAATCGAAGGCGGCAAGCTCGGGGCAGAGCTTGAAGATGATGTCGAGTTTGGCAGCGCCCCAGCTTGAAGTTGAGGGCAGGGGTGACGTGGAAGAGTCCGTCGGAGCTCCTGGGCGTGCAGAGACGGCGAGAAGAGGCGGTTGACCGTGGCAAGGGCGACGAGGTGGCCTCGGGGCGACGAGCGAAACGCAGAGGGGCGAGGGGCGCCCAGATCCAGTGAGGGGGAGTGAGGGGAGAGAGCTAGGGTTTGGCCCGGGGGGAGTCCTTATAGGAGTGGGGGGTGCCGGCGGATGGCTGCCACGGCGACGACCGGTGCCGTGGCGGGCATCGGTCATGGCCACGGGGTGGTTCGTGAACAGGGGAGGAGAGAGGAGGGGTGCGCCTAGGCCGGTGGTCCAGTTGGGCCAGGGAGGTGGGGTTTTTCATTATTTTTGTTTTTCTTTTCTTTTGTTTATTTTCTTTTTCTGTTTTTATTTCATTTAGACTTATTATAGTTTTATAAAATATAAAAGCAAGTCCTAATTTAGTATTCATAATTATGCTACTGCCCCAAAATTTTGGGCAACAAGTTAAATAGTTTAATATTTCATATTATACAAAAAGGCATTTAATAATTTGTTTTGCTACTGTTTTATTTATTATAAAGCATCTTTAATTTATAAAAATGTGGCTTCTTCACCAAAGTAATGTATGGATTATTTGCCACAACCCGAACATTTTTGTTTGACTTTTGAAAACTTTTTTTGTTTGCCTTTGTTTTAAATTTGAAATTCGAACTAGGTTTCGAACTAACGCGAGTTTATCCACAATAACCGAGGTGACGTGGCATCATTAGCGGGGATCATTGTAGCTTAATTATTCGAGCGTCACAACTGATCCGGACGATTCTAAATCGCAAACCGGATACGTGTTTATATTGAACGGTGGAGCTGTTAGTTGGTGCAGTTCTAAACAAAGCGTCGTGGAGGATCTATGTGTGAAGCGGAGTACATAGTGTTGGAAATATGCCCTAGAGGCAATAATAAAATGGTTATTATTGTATTTCCTTGTTCATGATAATTGTCTATTGTTCATGCTATAATTGTATTGATCAGAAACCGCAATACATGTGTGAATACATAGACCACAATATGTCCCTAGTGAGCCTCTAGTTGACTAGCTCATTGATCAACAGATGGTCATGGTTTCCTGACCATGGACATTGGATGTCATTGATAATGGGATCACATCATTAGGAGAATGATGTGATGGACAAGACCCAATCCTAAGCATAGCACAAGATCATGTAGTTCGTTTGCTAAAGCTTTTCTAATGTCAAGTATCATTTCCTTAGACCATGAGATTGTGTAACTCCCTGATACCGTAGGAGTGCTTTGGGTGTACCAAACATCACAACGTAACTGGGTGGCTATAATGGTGCACTACAGGTATCTCCGAAAGTGTCTATTGGGTTGGCACGAATCGAGACTGGGATTTGTCACTCCGTGTGACGGAGAGGTATCTCTGGGCTCACTCGGTAATGCATCATCATAATGAGCTCAATGTGACTAAGTAGTTAGTCACGGGATCATGCATTATGGAACGAGTAAAGTGACTTGCCGGTAACGAGATTGAACGAGGTATTGGGATACCGACGATCGAATCTTGGGCAAGTAACATACCTATAGATAAAGGGAATTGTATACGGGATTGATTGAATCCTTGATATCGTGGTTCATCCGATGAGATCATCATAGAACATGTGGGAGCCAACATGGGTATCCAGATCCCGCTGTTGGTTATTGGCCGGAAAGTTGTCTCGGTCATGGTTCCCGAACCCATAGGATCTACACACTTAAGGTTCAATGACGCTAGGGTTATAGGAAAGGTATGTACGCGGTTACCGAATGTTGTTCGGAGTCCATGATGAGATCCCGGAGGTCATGAGGAGTCCCGGAATGGTTCGGAGGTGAAGATTAATATATTGGACGAAGGGTTTGGAGTCCGGAAGTGTTCCGGAGGTACGGGGTGATGACCAGCATGACCGAAAGGTGTTTCGGGAGCCCCGACAAGTGTTGGGGGGGCTTCATGGGCCAAGGGGAGGGGGCAAACCAGCCCACTAAGGGGCTCTGCACCCCCTCACCTATTCCCACGTGACCAGGGGGTTTGGGGCGCCCCATCTAGGGTTCCCTCCTCCTGGCTTGGGGGCCAAGTCACCCAAAGGGGAGATCCCATCTGCCCTGTCCGCCGCCCCCCTAGGGGAAACCCTAGGGCGCCTCCCCCTCTCCCTTCCCCTATATATTGTGGAGGTTTGGGGCTGCCATACACATGAGAACCTCTCCCTCAAGGCGCAGCCCTACCTCTCTTCCTCCTCGTCTCTCGTAGTGCTTGGCGAAGCCCTGCTGGAGTACCGTGCTCCGCCACCACCACCACGCCGTCGTGCTGCTGCTGGACGGAGTCTTCCCCAACCTATCCCTCTCTCCTTGCTGGATCAAGGCATGGGAGACGTCACCGGGCTGCATGTGTGTTGAACGCAGAGGCACCGTTGTTCAGTGCTTAGATTGGATTCGGCCGTGATCTGAATCGCTTCGTGAACGACTCCATCGACCGCGTTCTTGTAACGCTTCCGCTTAGCGATCTTCAAGGGTATGAAGATGCACTCCCTCTCTCTCTCTCTCGTTGCTAGTCTCTCCATAGATTGATCTTGGTGATGCGTAGAAAATTTTGAATTTCTGCTACGTTCCCCAATAGTGGCATCATGAGCTAGGTCTATGCGTAGATTCTATGCACGAGTAGAACACAAAGTAGTTGTGGGCGATGATTTGTTCAATTTGCTTACCGTTACTAGTCTTATCTTGATTCGGCGGAATTGTGGGATGAAGCGGCCCGGACTGACCTTACACGTACTCTTACGTGAGACAGGTTCCACCGACTGACATGCACTTGTTACATAAGGTGGCTAGCGGGTGCCAGTCTCTCCCACTTTAGTCAGATTGGATTCGATGAAGAGGGTCCTTATGAAGGGTAAATAGCAATTGGCATATCATGTTGTGGCTTTTGCGTAGGTAAGAAACGTTCTTGCTAGAAACCCATAGCAGCCACGTAAAACATGCAAACAACAATTAGAGGACGTCTAACTTGTTTTTGCAGGGTATGCTATGTGATGTGATATGGCCAAAAGAATGTGATGAATAATATGTGATGTATGAGATTGATCATGTTCTTGTAATAGGAATCATGACTTGCATGTCGATGAGTATGACAACCGGCAGGAGCCATAGGAGTTGTCTTTATTTATTGTATGACCTGCGTGTCACTTAATAACGCCATGTAATTACTTTACTTCATTGCTAAACCGTTAGCCATAGTAGTAGAAGTAATAGTTGGCGAGACAACTTCATGGAGACACGATGATGGAGATCATGATGCTGGAGATCATGGTGTCATGCCGGTGACGATGATGATCATGGATCCCCGAAGATGGAGATCAGAAGGAGCAAAATGATATTGGCCATATCATGTCACTTTTTGATTGCATGTGATGTATATCATGTTTATGCATCTTATTTGCTTAGAACGACGATAGTAAATAAGATGATCCCTTATAATAATTTCAAGAAAGTGTACCCCCTAACTGTGCACCATTGCGAAAGTTCGTTGTTTTGAAGCACCACGTGATGATCGGGTGTGATAGATTCTAACGTTCACATACAACGGGTGTAAGCCAGATTTACACAAGCGAAACACTTAGGTTGACTTGACGAGCCTAGCATGTACAGACATGGCCTCGGAACACAAGAGACCGAAAGGTCGAACATGAGTCGTATAGTGGATACGATCAACATGAAGATGTTCACCGATTGTCGATGTCAAAACCGGCGGATCTCGGGTAGGGGGTCCCGAACTGTGCATCTAGGCGGATGGTAACATGAGACAAGGGACACGATGTTTTTACCCAGGTTCGGGCCCTCTCGATGGAGGTAAAACCCTACTCCTGCTTGATTAATATTGATGATATGGGTAGTACAAGAGTTGATCTACCACGAGATCAGAGAGGCTAAACCCTAGAAGCTAGCCTATGGTATGATTGTTGTTCGTCCTATGGACTAAAACTCTCCGGTTTATATAGACACCAGAGAGGGCTAGGGTTACACAGAGTCGGTTACAATGGGAGGAGATCTTCATATCATATCGCCAAGCTTGCCTTCCACGCCAAGGAAAGTCCTATCCGGACACGGGACGAAGTCCTCAATCTTGTATCTTCATAGTCCGGGAGTCCGGCCAAAGGTCATAGTCCGGCCATCCGTACACCCCCTAATCCAGGACTCCCTCAGTAGCCCCTGAACCAGGCTTCAATGACGACGAGTCCGACGCGCAAATTGTGTTCGGCATTGCAAGGCGGGTTCCTCCTCCAAATTCCATGTACATGTCTTTTAGTGTCCGGCTTCTGGTGCGTGTTGCTCTCCTCAGCTTCTGTGCCCTAATAATGACCATCTTCCACGTGTCAAACGAATGCGAAAAGCCAGTTTTTTTTTCATTTACCCCCCTCCCCAGCCGCGTAAATGAGCCGCCCATAAAAGAGACGGGGATTTAGATCCAATTCACACCACCTTCCCTCCGCGAGTATTTATCAGAGCGCTTTCGACAGAGATCCATTCCACCATGGCCGGTCGAAGCAGCTCCTCCTCTCGCCTCTCCAGCCCTCGGCCCGGAGATTGGAGCGGTGTTCCATCCCGCATAGCAAGCTAGTAGTGCTTCAATCCAAGGGGCTCCTCCCCCCAGCATATATGGTACCAGTTTGAGCCGGGATCGTCACCTATAGCGGCGGAGAGCAGGCGGAGAGCGTCCCCAATCCCTCTCAAGGAGAGTGGGTATGCCTAGTCCCCTATTTAATAAGAGGACTCAAATTTCCAATTTATCCGTTTCTCCGAGGGTTACTGGAGTTCTATGGCCTCCAGCTACACAACCTCACGCCTGCCTCTATTCTGCATGTTGCGGGCTTTGTGGCCCTCTGCGAGCTGTTTTCAGGCGTCGAGGCCCATTTCGCGCTATGGAAGATGTTGTTCTGCCTTGTGCCCCGCTCTCAGGAGGGGTCAATTTATCAAGTGGGCGGAGCCGAACTATGGCGCATCGCCGGGACCGGATATCTATCCGGTACCCCAAAGAAGGCGTCCGAGGACTGGCCTTCGGAATGGTTTTATATGGATGACGTCCCCCTGCTGGACCCTATACGGATCGGCCTTCCTGAGTTTAACAACGCTCCATTGAAGAAACGCCTGAGCTGGTGCCCATGAAACCCTCAGAGGGAAATTGATAGGGACGTCCTTTACCTGATGAGCCGGATAAGATTGTTGGCTCATTCTGGATTGACCATGATCGAGGTCATGGCCACATGCATTACGTGGGGGGTGCAGCCGCTTTAGTACAGATGCCACCCCATGTGGGATTTCAACGGGGAGGACGACGCCACCCGGTGCGGTCGCAAGGGGCCGGATTCGGCCGCCACTCTAACGAAGATCTTATCCGCTTTATACAAGGGAGAAGAAGAGGAATTCCTCCGTGTCAACCCATGGGGCGGATTCTCTGTGTATAGTCCTCCAAGCTGGGTGAGTGAACACTTCCACTTGTCTACCCGCTTTCGAAATTCCCATAGTTGAGTACTTAGTCTAGAGACGTTAATGCAGGAGCTGCGCCAGACTGTGAAGGAGATAAACAGCCCTCCTCCACAACCCGAGGACCCAGGACGGTCCCTCAATCGGGACTCCCAAGAGGACCCGGACTTATGTGTGGAGTTAATTGACGGGGTGTTTCATCAATTGAGTAAGGACAACACCTTAGTGGCCATTACGGCCGACTATCCCGGACTACTTCCGGCCTCAAAGGTAACCGAGACCGAAGTCCCTGTACTTTCAAGAGGATTTATTCATGCTTTATTTTGATTGCCGTGAACCAATAGTTTTTTCGCTTTGCAGGGGAAATCCTTGAGGCGGAGGGCCGAGCCCGCGGTGGGTAGCCAACAAGGGCCATTGAAGCCAGGTGGGCTAAAAAGAAGTGCGGAACGGATCGAGATTCCGGCGCAACGGTACGGTGTGCAATTTTAACGCCTAGGGTTTATGCCCTCATGTCACACTAACGCCCATGCTCTCCTTAGGAGGAAGAGCGCCCGCCGGACTATATCCACCGGCCAGGCTTCAAGGCCGGGTCCGGAAGCGGAGGCGAACACGGGGGCGCACCAGACGCTCCTCCGACAGAGGACGCGGACGGGCTATCTGCCACCAATTCAGAGGTGGAGAGTGCCGTGAACCACAGGCGTCGCCGGGCTGTTCTTCGTGATGCATATTTTTCCCAAGAGGCGTTCGACGCCTTTAATATGGGAGATGCGTATCTTCGTGCCGCTCAAAATGGTCTAGCCAAAGCCATGGAGCAGTATGTGAAAGACATACGGGTGAGTAAATCTGATGGTTATATATGTCAGTAGCCCCCGAGACTTGAAACAGTTAAGATAACTGATTTAAGGATCATATGTTATACATGATCTTTCAAAGAAGAACACACAACTGTCCCAGGAGCTGGAAGAGTGCAAGGACCAACTCGAGGCCGCACTGGCCGCTTCAGAGAATGCCAAGGGGACCCCTTCAGGTAATGTATGCTTCGAAAGATAATTCTGCTGTGAAGTGTGGCATATGTGCAATTCTGACAATAACAGTGCAGATGGGGCTGGAGTGAATCCGGACAAGCAGCAACTCCTACACCAGTTAAAGGATGGTGAGAGCGTGCTGACGAGGGTGAGGCAAGAGAAGAACAAGCTTCAAGACGCCAATACCCAGCTGGGCGAGGAACTAAAGGATGTTCGTGCTCAGCTGTCTGATTCCGTAAAGGAGAATCGGCGACTTCGACGCGGGATTTTTAGTAAGTGCTTAAGCGAATCTTCGAAAAAAGATTTCGGCGAGGAAGTCGATTGACAGAGCTATGTCTGCAGATGTTCTGACAGGTCGTCCTGCGGAGGAGATGCCCGGTTCAGTGGGGGACCTTCTTCCCGAGCTGTTGCAACTACACGAACGAGTTTGGCAGGCGATGCAACGCGTCGTCCAGGCTATGTGGCCATCCCTCTCCATGCCCGAAGGCCTTGGAGAGCTTGCGGAGAAGCTGGAGGGAGTGTGACAGCGCTTCCAGTTGTGGAAGATATCGGCCTGTCGTCAGGGTGCCAGGGAGGCCTGGGCCATGGTGAAGACTCGGTACACGAAGGCTGACCCGAACCACATGGTCGAGGTCGGCCCTGTGGGGCCTGACGGAAAGGAGATCCCTGTCAGTTTACTGTATGGCCAGGTAGAGCTGGCTGCCAAGTATTCTCAACATGACTGTAAATTAGACAGCCTGTTGGATGGTATTGAAGAAGAATATACCGAGTCAAATTGACTATGTAATTTAAAATGACATGTAAAATGCCTTCTAGCCGGATTGTAGATCGTTTGTCATTGCGGACCTTTTTGCTTCAACCTCTGGACCCGATAGTCCGGAGTGTGTCCGAATACCCTCTCGGTTATGTAAGAACCGGGGCATGCATGGAGACCAGGCGTAGGGGTCATAAGTGCTTTAGCAGACAAGTGCCCAACTAGTTATGTTATATTACATGGTTAGTAAGAAACATCTTCCAGGGAGAATAGTTCCGTTAGGGGTTCCTTTCCCTGGGGGGCATGCCCTAAAGTGCATGTCCGAACTGCGAGAAAAAAGCAGAAACGCATCTGGGGGCAGATAAATAAACAAGAAAAATCATCTTTTAGTTCACCGACCAAATGTTCCCTTAAGAACGCTAGCTTTCGGCTTCACCCAGTCTGAGGTACACATCCAGCTGACCCGGCAGTAACAATCGCAAAGGTGCTCCCTTTACCACCTAGCCGAACAAACGGGAACGTAGGGGTAAGCACAGGAGCCAGGCAACCCATCTTGGCCAAAACTTAAGTCATATCGATGCATATAATGGTGTATAAAAGGTTCATGCGGAAGTGTCACACATGTTTTGGGCATGAGGCCTGTTTATATAAACTTCTGATAAAGAAGCCCGCAGGTATAATGAGCGCGGGTGGCGCGTCAAGTATGTGCGAACAACGCGCAAGCAAGCCCCTAAGGGCTTGGGAGAAAAAGGTAGGGGGAAGGAGAGAAATACCAGGCAGCTAATTTGAAAAAAATAAAATAAGAAAAGGGACAGAGGAAGGAGACAAACACGGAGTCCGGTGCTAGGCGTAGAATCTTCGTAGGCGTGCTGTGTTCCATGGGTTTGGCTCGAGTCAGTTGTCCGATGCGTTTCGCAGACGGTACGCTCCACCAGTCAGGACTTGGTCGATTATGAAGGGACCCTCCCATTTGGGCTTTAGTTTGTCCTTTTTCTTGTTCGGCAGGCGTAGAACTAGTTCGCCAACGTTATAAGTTTTGGCCCGTACTTCTCTACTTTGATATCTTCGAGCCCGCTGTTGATAGAATGCGGAACGAGCTTTTGCCATGTCGTGCTCCTCCTCCAATGCGTCCAAGCTGTCCTGCCGATCGAGCTCGGCTTCTCTTTCTTTGTACATGCGCACGCGAGGTGAGTCATGAATTATGTCGTAGGGCAGGACTGCCTCTGCGCCGTATACCATAAAAAATGGTGTGAATCCGGTAGTGCGATTCGGGGTGGTCCGCAGCCCCCAGAGTATGGAGTCGAGCTCCTCTACCCAGTGCGTGTTAGATTCCTTGAGGGATCACACTAGTCTGGGTTTGATGCCGCTCATGATGAGACCGTTGCTCGCTTGACTTGACCATTGGTTTGAGGGTGGTAGACTGAAGCGTTGTCGAGCTTAATGCCCATGTTTTTGCACCAGAGTTTAACTTTGTCGACCGTAAAGTTTGTGCCGTTATCAGTGATGATGCTGTGGGGGACGCCGTAAAGGTGTACTACCCCAGATATGAAGTCTATCACCGGTCCGGATTCTGCCGTCTTTACAGGCTTGGCCTCTATCCATTTGGTGAATTTATCCACCATGACTAGTAGGTATTTTTGCTTGTGGGATCCTCCTTTAAGGGGTCCAACCATGTCAAGCCCCCAGACCACAAAAGGCCAGGTTATGGGTATGGTTTGTAGGGCGGTAGGCGGCATGTGGCTTTGATTAGCGAATAATTGGCAACCAACGCATCGCTGGACTAAGTCCTGAGCGTCTGCCCGGGCCGTCGGCCAATAGAATCCGGTACGAAAGGCCTTGCTTACAAGGGCTCGGGCTGCGGCATGGTGCCCGCCGAGTCCAGCATGAATTTCCGCCAGAAGGTTCCGCCCTTCCTCTTCGGAGATACACCTTTGAAGGACTCCGGTGGTGCTTTTCTTATAAAGCTCTCCTTCATGGACTTTATAGGCTTTAGATCGCCGCACTATGCATCGTGCCTCATTTTGGTCCTTGGGAAGTTCCTGCCTAGTTAAGTAGGCTAAGAATGGTTCTGTCCACGGGGCGATTGCTGCCATTATTTCGTGGGCTGAGGGTGTGACTTCATTGACGGAGTCTTCCGTTGTGTCATGGTGTTCTGGGTCAGGTGATGCGGCCTGGTCCGGTTTGTTAATTCCGGATTCCCCTTCCCACTATACGGATGGCTTGAATAACCTTTCCAGGAAAATGTTGGGGGGGGGGGACTGCATCATGCTTTGCACCGATGCGTGCCAGGACGTCTGCTGCCTGATTATTTTCCCGGGCTATATGGTGGAATTCCAGCCCTTTGAACCGAACTGACATATTTAGGACGGTGTTGCGGTAAGCTGCCATTTTTGGATCTTTGGCGTCAAAGTCTCCGTTTATTTGGGATATCGCGAGGTTCGAATCCCCACGCACCTCTAGGCGTTGAATGCCCATGGAGACTACCATTCGGAGGCCATGAAGAAGGGCCTCGTATTCGGCTGCATTGTTGGAGTCCGTATACATTATCTGGAGTACATATTGGACTGTATCTCCTGTTGGGGACGTCAGGACGAAGCCAGCCCCCAGACCTGCCAGCATTTTGGAGCCGTCAAAGTGCATGGTCCACTTGGAATATGTGTCGTACTCTTTAGGGAGTTCGGCTTCAGTCCATTCCGCGACAAAGTCAGCCAAGGCTTGCGACTTGATGGCTCGCCGTGGCTTATATGTTATGTCGAACGGGAGGAGCTCAATGGCCCATTTGGCAATCCGACCTGTTGCATCGCGGTTTTTTATGATGTCGTTAAGAGGTACTTTGGAGGCTACTGTTATCGAACACTCTTGAAAGTAGTGTCGTAGCTTCCGGGATGCCATGAACACTGCGTATGCTATCTTTTGGTAATGCGAGTACCGGGACTTGCATGGAGTGAGGACAGTGGACACGTAGTACACTGGTTTCTGGACAGGGAATTTGTGTCCGTCCGTTTCTCGTTCGACGACGAGGACTGCGCTTACAACTTGGTGAGTTGCCGCGATGTATAACAACATTGGTTCGCTGATGTTTGGCGCGGCCAGGATAGGGTTTGTTGCCAGTATGGCTTTTATTTCTTCGAGTCCGGCCGTGGCGGCATCCGTCCACTCAAAGTGTTCGGTGCGCCGGAGGAGGCGGTAAAGGGGTAATGCCTTTTAACCCAAGCGGGAGATGAAGCGGCTTAGAGCCGCCATGCATCCAGTCAATTTTTGTATTTGCTTGAGATCTTTTGGAATATCCAATTGTGACAGAGCTCGGATCTTGGCTGGGTTTGCTTCAATTCCTCTACCGGATACAATGAAGCCCAAGAGCTTTCCGGCTGGTACGCCGAAAACGCATTTTTCCGGGTTGAGCCTAATGTCATATGTTCGGAGGTTTTCGAACGTGAGCCTCAAGTTGTCTATTAGAGTTTCGACGTGTTTGGTTTTGACGACCACGTCATCCACGTATGCTTCAACTGTTTTGCCGATCTGGTTGGCCAGACATGTCTGAATCATGCGCTGATATGTTGCGCCGGCGTTTTTGAGCCCGAAGGGCATCGTGTTGAAGCAGAATGGGCCGTATGGGGTGATGAATGCCGTTGCGGCTTGGTCTGACTCTGCCATCTTGATCTGGTGGTAGCCAGAGTATGCATCGAGGAAACACAATGAATCGTGTCCTGCAGTGGCGTCGATGATTTGATCAATGCGGGGGAGGGGGAAGGGATCCTTTGGGTAGGCCTTATTTAGGTATTTAAAATCGACACATAGGCGCCAGGATTTGTCCTTCTTTGGTACCATCACCAGGTTTGCTAGCCAGTCCGGATGTTTTATATCTCTGATGAATCCGGCTTCCAGTAGTTTGGCTAGCTCCTCTCCCATGGCTTGTCTCTTGGGTTCGGAGAAACGCCGAAGAGTCTGCTTAACGGGCTTGAATCCTTTTAGGATGTTCAGACTGTGCTCGGCCAGCCTGCATGGGATTCCTGGCATGTCTGAAGGGTGCCAGGCAAAAATGTCCCAGTTTTCTCGTAGGAATTCTCTGAGTGCGGTGTCTACATCTGGGTTTAGTTGTGCCCCGATGGAGGCCATTTTTGTAGTGTCCGTTTGATGGACTTGGAATTTGACTATTTTGTCTGCCGGCTTGAAGGAGGTGGACTTGGATCTTTTGTCGAGTATCACGTCATCCCTGTCCACCATGGAGCACAACACAGTTAGTTCCTCGGCCGCTAGGGCTTCGGACAATGCCTCGAGGGCCAGTGCGACTGTCTTGTTTTCGACGCGGAGCGCTGTGTCCAGATCACTAGCAAGAGTGATGATTCTGTTGGGTCCGGGCATTTTGAGCTTCATGTACCCGTAATGGGGTATAGCTTGAAAAATTGTGAATGCTTCTCGCCCTAACAGAGCGTGGTATCCGCTGCTGAACGGGGCCACTTGAAATGTGACCTCCTCGGATCTGTAATTATCCGGCACGCCGAACACCACATCCAGTGTGATTTTCCATGAATAGCATGCTTCCCGGCTGGGGATTATTCCTCTAAAGTTTTTGTTGCTTCACTCAATGCGGCTCCAGTCTATTTCCATTTTTCGCAGGGTTTCCTCGTAGATGAGGTTCAGTCCGCTGCCGCCGTCCATGAGTACCTTTGTAAGCCGGAAGCCGTCCACTATCGGACTGAGGACCAGTGCGGCTGGTAATCGGGCTGTCCGGAATTTAGGTTCGTCACTGGCATTAAAGGTAATAGCCGTGTCACTCCATGGGTTTATTGTTGCTACTTGGTAGACTTCGGTAAGGCTGCGGAGCGTTCGCTTCCTTGCATTGTTTGATGCAAAAGTCTCGAAGAATGTTGACACCGTACTGGCGTTTCTTTGGTGGTGCTTTGTGGATTCTGGAGTTAAAAGCTCCTTGCCACTTCTGGCCACCTGCTGGAGTATCCAACATGCTCTAAGGCTATGAGTTGGTGTGACTTCCCCTGAACTATGAATTTTACAAGGTCCATTGAGCCATCCCTCCAGTACGGTTCCATACCCTATAGAGGGTTTTTGTTTTTTGTTGTTTGGCCCAGGTGCTTGGCGATAATGCGCCCTTTTGTTTCGGACTGGGATTGTATTCAGGGTCGGATTGTCCCAGAATTTTGTTTCAGTTTTTCGAATGCTTTCTGTTGCACAGTACTTTCGTACTATGGATGTCAAGTCAGCGAAACATGTAATTTCGCGGCGACTTATGGCGTTGAGGATTCCGATGTCCGTGCAGTTGTTACAGAAGAATGAAATTGCGTCCTTCTCACGGCAGTCCTTTATCCTGTTCATAACCAGGAGGAATCTGGCCCAGTAGTGGTGTACTGTTTCCCCGGGCTCTTGCCGTATTTGGGATAGATCCCTTATATTTGGGTGGGCGGGTGGATTTAAATCCAGAACCTCGCCCGATCTAAGACTCAGGGGCCAAGAAATTTCCAAATTCGGAAGCTTGTCTTCTTGGACGTTATTCAATGAATCAGGCCTGCTGTCTAACTTTAGATTCAGGGATTGGGCGACATCCTCCCCTCCGCGGATGTCCGGCTTGGAGGGGTCGGGAATCCAGACACATGTGGTCCTCAGGATGGGCGAAGATTCGCCGCATTGTTCTTCCACTACTTCAACGTGGTGGGTGACCTGGGGAGAGTCGATCTCTCACTGATCGGGTTTAAGCCCAATCGGGCCGTAATCTGTAGCGACTCCCAGGGAGGCGATGCGATCCAAGAGCTCGTTTAGGGAAGAGAGCTCCATCGGATCTAACTGCTCGGCAAGTTCCGAGCTGATCTGGAGATTGCTTTCGTTGGCCCGAGAGGTCATCGTCAGCGCGGCGGCCGAACAGGCGGTCATCAAAAAACTGCCTAGCCGGAGAGTTTGGCCGACAACCAAAGCTCCTTTGGCAACTGCGCCGTCTTTAAATACGGGGTGCGGCATCCTTCCTGACGGTGACGACACAGAGGAACTCTCAATGAAAGCACCAATGTCGGTGTCAAAAACGGCGGATCTCGGGTAGGGGGTCCCGAACTGTGCGTCTAGGAGGATGGTAACATGAGACAAGGGACACGATGTTTTTACCCAGGTTCGGGCCCTCTCGATGGAGGTAAAACCCTACTCCTACTTGATTAATATTGATGATATGGGTAGTACAAGAGTTGATCTACCACGAGATCAGAGAGGCTAAACCCTAGAAGCTAGCCTATGGTATGATTGTTGTTCGTCCTATGGACTAAAACTCTCCGGTTTATATAGACACCGGAGAGGGCTAGGGTTACACAGAGTCGGTTACAATGGGAGGAGATCTTCATATCATATCACCAAGCTTGCGTTCCACGCCAAGGAAAGTCCTATCCGGACACGGGACGAAGTCTTCAATCTTGTATCTTCATAGTCTGGGAGTCCGGCCAAAGGTCATAGTCCGGCCATCTGGACACCCCCTAATCCAGGACTCCCTCATCGATGATGACTAGTCCGTCTCACGTGATGATTGGACACGACCTAGTTGACTCGGATCATGTATCACTTAGATGACTAGAGGGATGTCTATCTGAGTGGGAGTTCATAAGATGAACTTAATTATCCTGAACATAGTCAAAAGGTTTTTGCAAATTATGTCGTAGCTCGCACTTTAGTTCTACTGTTTTAGATATGTTCCTGGAGAAAATTTAGTTGAAAGTTGATAGTAGCAATTATGCGGACTGGGTCCGTAAACTGAGGATTGTCCTCATTGCTGCGTAGAAGGTTTATGTCCTTAATGCACCACTCGGTGTGCTGAACCTCGAACGTCGTCTGTGGATGTTGCGAACATCTGACATACACGTTTTGATAACTACGTGATAGTTTAGTAATGTTAAACGGTTTAGAATTGAGGCACCGAAGACGATTTCGAAATGTCGCGGAACATATGAGATGTTTCGGGGGCTGAAATTGGGATTTCAGGCTCGTGCCCACGTCAAGAGGTATAAGACCTCCGACGAGTTTCTTAGCCTGCAAACTAAGGGAGAAAAGCTCAATCGTTGAGCTTGTGCTCAGATTGTGTGAGTACAACAATCACTTGAATCGAGTGGGAGTTAATCTTCCGGATAAGATAGTGATGTTTCTCCAAAGTCATTGCCACCAAGCTGATAGAGCTTCGTGATGAACTATAACATATCAGGGATAGATATGATGATCCTTGAAATATTCGCGATGTTTGACGCCACGAAAGTAGAAATCAAGAAGGAGCATCAATTGTTGATGGTTAGTGAAACCACTAGTTTCAAGAAGGGCAAGGAGGGATACTTCATGAAATGGAAAATCAGTTGCTGCTCTAGTGAAGAAACCCAAGGTTGAACCCAAACCCGAGACTAAGTGCTTCTGTAATGAGGGAACGGTCACTGAAGCATAACTACCCTAGATACTTGGTAGATGAGAAGGCTGGCAGGGTTGATAGAAGTATATTGGATATACATTGTATTAAATGTGTACTTTACTAGTACTCCTAGTAGCACCAGGGTATTAAGATACCGGTTCGGTTGCTAAGTGTTAGTAACTCGAAATAAAAGGTTACGAAATAAACGGAGACTAGCTAAAGGTGAGGTGACGATATGTGTTGGAAGTATTTCCAAGGTTGATGTGATCAAACATCGCACGCTCCCTCTACCATCGGGATCGGTGTTAAACCTAAATAATTGTTATTTGGTGTTTGCGTTGAGCATAGACATGATTGGATTATGTCTATCGTAATAAGGTTATTCATTTAAGGAGAATAATGGTTACTCTGTTTATTTGAATAATACCTTCAATGGTCTTGCACCTAAAATGAATGGTTTATTGAATCTCGATCGTAGTGATACACATGTTCATGCCAAAAGATATAAGATAGTAATGATAGTACCACTTGCTTGTGGCACTGCCATTTGAGTCATATTGGTAGAAAACGCATGAAGAAGCTCCATGTTGATGGATCTTTGGACTCACTCGTTTTTGAAAAGTTTGAGACATGGGAACCATGTCTATTGGTATGTACGCATGGAGAAACTCCATACAGATGGATCGTTTGGACTCACTTGATTTTGAATCACTTGAGACATGCAAATCATACCACATGGGCAAGATGACTGAAAGCCTCGTTTTTCAGTAAGATGGAACAAGAAAGCAACTTGTTGGAAGTAATACATTTTGATGTGTGTTGTCCAATGAGTGCTGAGGCACGCGGTGGATATCGTTATGTTCTTACTTCACAGATGATTTGAGTAGATGCTAAGTATATTTACTTGATGAAACACGAGTCTGAATTATTGAAAGGTTCAAGTAATTTCAGAGTGAAGGTGAAGATCGTCGTGACAATAAGATAAAATGTCTATGATATGATCATAGAGATGAATATCTGAGTTGCGAGTTTGGTACACAATTAAGACATTGTGGAAATTGTTTCACAACTAATACCGCCTGGAACACCATAGTGTGATGGTGTGTCCAAACATCATAGATGCACCCTATTGGATATGGGGCATACCATGATGTCTCTTATTGAATTACCACTACCGTTTATGGGTTAGGCATTAGGGACAACCACATTCACTTTAAATAGGGCACCATGTAATTCCGTTGAGATGACACCATGTGAACTATGGTTTAGAGAAACCTAAGCTGTCATTTCTTAAAAGTTTGGGGCTGCGATGCTTATGTGAAAAAGTTTCATGCTGATAAGCTCGATCCCCAAGCGAATAAATACATCTTCATAGGACACCCAAAACAGTTGGGTATACCTCCTATTTCAGATCCGGAAGCAAAAGATTGTTTCTAGAAATGGGTCCTTTCTCGAGGAAAAGTTTCTCTCGGAAGAATTGAGTGGGAGGATGGTGGAGACTTGATATGGTTATTGAACCGTCACTACAACTAGTGTGTAGCAGGGCACAGGAAGTTGTTCCTGTGGCGCCTGCACCAATTGAAGTAGAAGCTTATGATAGTGATCATGAAGCTTCGGATCAAGTCAGTACCGAACCTCGTAGAGTGACAAGGATGCGTACTACTTCAGAGTGGTACAGTAATCATGTCTTGAAGGTCATGTTGCTAGACAACAATGAACCTACGAGCTATGGAGAAGCGATGGTGGGCCCAGATTCCGATGAATGGCTCGAGGCCATAAGATCCGAGAGAGGATCCATGTATGAAAATAAAGTGTGGACTTTGGAAGAACTACTCGATGGTCGGAAGGCTGTTGAGTACAGATGGATTTTAAAAGGAAGACGGACAATGATGGTATGTGTCACCATTAAGAAAGCTCGACTTGTCGTTAAGATGTTTTCCGACAAGTTCAAGGAGTTGACTGCGATGAGACTTTCTCACTCGTAGCGATGCTAAAGAGTCTGTTGGAATTATATTAGCAGTTACTGAATGATTTATGAAATCTTGCAGATAGGATGTCAATGTTGGGGAACGTAGTAGAAATTCAAAATTTTCCTACGAGTCACCAAGATCTATCTAGGGAGAGACTAGCAACGAGAGAGAGGGGAGTGCATCTACATACCCTTGTAGATCGCTAAGCGGAAGCGGTCAAGAAAACGGGGTTGAGGGAGTCGTACTCGTCGTGATCCAAATCACCGGAGATCCTAGTGCCGAACGGACGACACCTCCGCGTTCAACACACGTGCAGCCCGGTGACGTCTCCCATGCCTTGATCCAGCAAGGAGAGAGGGAGAGTGTCGGTGTCAAAACCGGCGGATCTCGGGTAGGGGGTCCCGAACTGTGCGTCTAGGCGGATGGTAACATGAGACAAGGGACACGATGTTTTACCTAGGTTCGGGCCCTCTTGATGGAGGTAAAACCCTACGTCCTGCTTGATTGATATTGATATTGTGGATGTTTACAAGAGTGGATCTACCACGAGATCAAGGAGGCTAAACCCTAGAAGCTAGCCTATGGTATGATTGTAATGGTTGTTGTTGTCCTACGGACTAGAGCCATCCGGTTTATATAGACACCGGAGAGGGCTAGGGTTACATAGAGTCGGTTACAATGGTAGGAGATCTACGTATCCGTATCGCCAAGCTTGCCTTCCACGCCAAGGAAAGTCCCATCCGGACACGGGACGAAGTCTTCAATCTTGTATCTTCATAGTCTTGGAGTCCGGTCGATGATGATAGTCCGGCCGATGATAGTTCGGCCGATGATGGTAGTCCGGCTATCCGGACACCCCCTAATCCGGGACTCCCTCAGTAGCCCCCGAACCAGGCTTCAATGACGATAAGTCCAGCGTGTGTGTAGTCTTCGGCGTTGCAAGGCGGGTTCTCCTTCAAGTTCTACGTACCTGCCGAACAGTGTCCGGCTTCCTCATCAATGTTGCGCGTCTTGGCTTCCACGCCCAATAATGGCCTTCCTCCACGCGTCGCGCGAATGTGAAAAGCCAGGGTGTCTTTTATGTTTTACCCCCTAGTTGTGCGAATAATCTGCCTATAAGGGAGGCAAGAATCCAGATCCAAATCACCATCTTCCTCCCGCAAATACTCATCGGAGCGCTTTCGACCAAGAATCCATTCCATCATGGACCGTCAACGCGGCTCCTCTTCTCGCGCTCCCAGCCCTTTGCCAGGAGATTGGAGGAGATGCTCTGTTCCGCACAACGAGCTGGTGAAGCTCCAAGCGGGGGGATATCTCCCTCCGGCCTTTATGGTTCCGGTTCGAGCCGGGCTGGCCACCTACAAAGGTGGGAAGCAAGCGGAGGTTACCCCAAGTCCCAACAAAGGGGAGCGGGTATGCTTCGTCCCCTATCTGATAAGGGGGCTCGGATTTCCTGTACATCCATTCCTCCGCGGGCTCCTGGAGTTCTACGGACTCCAGCTTCATCACCTCACGCCCGCCTCAATCCTGCATATTGCGGGTTACGTAGCTCTTTGCGAGCTATTCCTGGGCGTCGAGCCCCATTTCGCGCTGTGGAAGAGGTTGTTCTGCCTTGTACCCCGCTCTCACGAGGGGTCCATATATCAAGTGGGCGGCGCCGAAATATGGCGTATTGCCGGGACCGGATATCCATCCGGAACCCCTAAGAAGGCGTCCGAAGACTGGCCTTCGGGATGGTTTTATATAGAAGACGCTCCGCTGCCGGACCCTGTTCGGATCGGCCTCCCGGAGTTCAGCAATGCTCCTCTGAAGAAACGCCTTAGTTGGCGTCCGCGGAGCCCCCAACTGGAGGAAGACAAGAGCGTCCATTATTTGATGGGCCGAATAAGGTTACTGGCCCATTCCGGGTTGACCATGATTGGAGTCATGGCAACATGCATTATGCGGGGGGTGCAGCCACTACAATACAGGGGCCACCCCATGTGGGATTTCAACGGGGAGGACGATGCCACCCGTCATGGCCGTAAAGGGCCGGATTCGGTCGAAGACCTGGTGACGATCCTGTCCGGCCTGTATAAGGGGGAGAAGGAGGATTTCCTTCGGACGAACCCGTTAAATGGGTTCTCCATGAATAATCCCCGGCCTTGGGTAAGCGAACACTCTGCGTGCCCGACCCATGCTTTTTGAAACTTAAGTTTCTTATATTGTGTTCTTCTTTCGACGCAGGAACTGCGCCGGATCGTGGAGGACATGCTAAGTCCAGCTCCGCAACCCGAGGATCCAGAGAGATCCCGGGATCCGGCCTCCGAAGAGGATCCGGACATAAAGGTGGAGCTAATCGACGGGGTGTTCCACCAGCTCAGCATGGACAATGCCTTAGTCGCCATCACGGCCGACTATCCCGGACTATATCCGGCTTCCCAGGTGATTGCGACCGAAGTCCTGACACCGTCATTCCTTCCTTGCTTATTTCTGACCACCGTATATGATGGCGCCGTGCAGGAGGCGCCCCTAGGGCGAGAAGCCGAGCCCGCGGTGGCTGACCAACAAAGGCCAGTCCGGACCAGTAGGCGGAAGAGGAGCGCGGCGCGGACTGAAACGTCGCCGCAAAGGTGTAGCTCACAATTCATTATTTAGAGCAACGTTCCTAGGAAGCGTTTGAGTGCTCATGACTTTTGTAGGGAAAAAAGCGCCCGCCGGACTGCGGGCGTGGAGGTTGCCAATCCAACCTCTACCAGCCAGGCTCCAGCACCTGGTCTGGAGGGGGAGGCGAGCGCAA
Organism: Triticum aestivum; assembly: GCF_018294505.1. Taxonomy (NCBI): domain Eukaryota; kingdom Viridiplantae; phylum Streptophyta; class Magnoliopsida; order Poales; family Poaceae; genus Triticum; species Triticum aestivum. The sequence continues at coordinate 237,076,751 of NC_057798.1, forward strand.
GGCGCGAGCCGGACGTTCCTCCGACGGAGGATGCCGACAGACTGTCCGCCACCAAGTCTGAGGTGGAGAGTGCCATGAATCACAGGCGCCGCCGGACAGTATTTCGTGACGCGTGCTTCTCCCCCGAGGCGTTGAATGCCTTTAACGCGGGGGACGCGCACCTTCGTGCTGCTCAAGATGGTTTTACCAGAGCCACGGAGCAGTATGTAAAAGACATACGGGTAAGAGAATTTAATAGTTGTATATGCCAGTAGCCCCCGAGACTTAAAGTAGTTATATTAACTGATTTAAGGATCATATGAAACGTAGGATCTTACCGAGAAGAATACCCAACTGTCTCAGGAGCTGCAGGAGTGCAAGGCCCAACTTGAGGCCGCACTCTCTGGCGCAGGAGGAAACACAGGGACCTCTCCTGGTAACGCATTATTTTAGAAAGATAAGTAGCGTTTGGCCTTTGCGCAAGTCTAAAAAATGACGTTGCAGGTGCTGCCGGACAAGATCCGGACAGGCAAGAACTTCTGCGCCAACTAAAGGCCGGCGAGAGGGTGCTGCATAAGGTGCAGCATGAAAGGAACAAGCTCCAGGATGCCCATGCCCAGCTTGGAGAAGAGCTGAAAGGCGTTCGGGCCGAGCTGTCGGGCTCCGTTAAGGAGAATCAGCGGCTTCGTCGCGGCATCTATAGTAAGTGCTTGAGCGAACTCCTTTGAAAAGAAGAGTTCGGCGAGGAAGTCGATTTGACAGAATATGTCTGCAGGTATGCTCACAGGTCGCCCTGCGGAGGAGATGCCCGTATCAACGGGTGATCAACTTCCCGAATTGTTGCAACTGATCGAACGAGTTCGGCAGGCAATGAGCGGCGTCATCCAGGCTTTATGGCCAGCCTTCTCCTTACCCGAGGGTCTTGGGGAGCTTGCGGAGAAGCTTCAGGGAGTGCGGCAGCGCTTCCATTTATGGAAGATTTCGGCCTGCCGCCAAGGTGCCAGGGAGGCCTGGGCCATGGTAAAGACGCGGTACAAGAAGGCGGATCCCAACCACATGGCCGAAGTCGGACCTGTGGGGCCCGATGGGAAGGAGATCCCTGTGAGTTTAGTATACGGCCAAGTAGAGTTGGCCGCTAAATTTTCCCAACAGGACTGTAAATTAGACAACCTGTTAGACGGGATTGAGGAAGAATACAATCAGTCGATTTGACAATGTATTATAAAATGACATATAAAATGCCTTCTAGCCGGATTGTAGATCGTTTGTCTTTGCCGACCTTTTCGCTTCGACCTCGGGACCCTAGAGTCCGGAGTGTGTCCGAATACCTTCTCGGTTATGAAACAACCGGGGTATGCATGGAGACCAGGCGTAGGGGTCATTAGTGCTTTATCAGACAAGTGCCCAACTAGTTATGTTATATTACATGGGTAGTAAGAAACATCTTCCAGGGAGAATAGTTCCGTTAAGGGTTCCTTTCCTCTGGGGGTGGCATGCCCTAAAGTGCATGTCCGGACTGCGAAAAAAGCAGAAAAACATCTGGGGGCAGATAAATAAGTGGATAAAAAATCATCTTTTAAGTCACCGACCGAATATTCCCTTAAGAACGCTAGCTTTCGGCTTCACCCAGTCTGAGGTACACATCCGGCTGACCCGGCAGTAACAATCGCAGAGGTGCTCCCTTTACCTCCTAGCCGAACAATCGGGAACGTAGGGGTAAGCACAGGAGCCAGGCAACCCAGCTTGGCCAAAACTTAAGTCATATCGATGCATATAATGGTGAATAAAAGGTACATGTGGAGGCTTGACACATGTGCTGGGCATGAAGCCCTTATAATTAAGCTTCTGGTAAAGAAGCCCCCAGGTATAATGAGTGCGGATAGCACATCAATTGCGCGCGAACGATGCGCAAGTAGGCCTTTTAAGGCTTTGATGAATAGGGTTGAGAAGAAAAAGATAAACAAAAGGCAGCTGAAGTAAAAAAAATTGGACGGGGGGAAAGGGACGAACTCTTAGTCCGGCGCTAGGCATAGAATCTTCGGAGGCGGGCTGCGTTCCATGGGTTCGGCTCGAGTCGGTTATCCGACGTATTTCGTAGACGGTACGCTCCGCCGGTCAAGACTTTATCGATGATGAAGGGGCCTTCCCATTTGGGCTTGAGCTTGTCCTTTTTCTTGTCCGGCAGGCGTAGAACCAGTTCGCCAACGTTGTAAGTCTTGGCCCGTACTTCTCTGCTTTGGTATCTTCGAGCCTGCTGCTGATAAAATGCGGAACGAGCCTTGGCGACGTCGCGTTCTTCCTCCAATGCGTCCAAGCTGTCCTGCCGATCCAACTCGGCTTCTCTTTCTTCGTACATGCGCACTCGAGGTGAGTCATGAATTATGTCGCAGGGCAAAACTGCTTCTGCGCCGTATACCATAAAAAATGGTGTGAATCCGGTAGTACGGTTAGGCGTTGTCCGCAGCCCCCAGAGTACGGAGTCGAGCTCCTCTACCCAGTGCGTGTCAGATTTCGTAAGGGACCGCACTAGTCTGGGTTTGATGCCGCTCATTATTAGACCATTTGCTCGTTCCACTTGACCGTTGGTTTGAGGATGATAGACTGAAGCGTAATCGAGCTTGATGCCCCTATTTTTGCACCATGATTTAACCTCATCGGCCGTGAAGTTCGTGCCGTTATCGGTGATGATGCTGTGGGGGACACCATAACGGTGTACTACCCCAGATATAAAGTCTATCACTGGTCCGGACTCTGCCGTTTTAACTGGCTTGGCCTCTATCCATTTGGTGAATTTATCCACCATGACCAATAGGTACCTTTGCTTGTGGGTTCCCCCTTTAAGTGGTCCAACCATGTCAAGCCCCCAGACCGCGAACGGCCAGGTAATGGGTATAGTTTTGAGGGCGGTGGGTGGCATGTGGCTCTGATTAGCAAAGAGCTGACAACCGACGCATCTTCGGACTAAGTCCTGAGCATCTGCCCGGGCCGTCGGCCAATAAAATCCTGTACGGAATGCCTTTCCTACAAGGGCCCGGGCTGCGGCGTGGTGTCCGCCTAGTCCGGCGTGAATTTCAGCCAGAAGGTCTCGCCCTTCCTCTTCGGAGATACACCTTTGAAGGACTCCGGTTGTGCTTTTCTTATAGAGTTCTCCCTCATGGACCTTGTAGGCTTTAGATCGCCGGACTACGCAGCGGGCCTCATTATGGTCTTCGGGGAGTTCCTGCCTAAGCAAGTAGGCTAGGAACGGCTCTGTCCATGGGGCGATTACTGCCATTATGTCGTGAGCTGAGGGTGTTGTTTCGTCGGCTGGATCGCCGGTTATGTCAGATTGTTCTGCGGCTGCCTCCGGTTTGTTATTTCCGGACTCCTCTTCCCATAGTACGGATGGCTTGAACAGCCGTTCCAGGAAGATATTTGGAGGGACAGCGTCACGTTTTGCGCCGATGCGTGCCAATACGTCGGCCGCTTGGTTATTATCTCTGGCTACGTGGTGGAATTCAAGTCCTTCGAACCGAGCTGACATTTTAAGGACGGCGTTGCGATAGGCTGCCATTTTTGGATCCTTGGCGTCAAAGTCTCCATTTACTTGGGATATTGCGAGGTTTGAGTCCCCGCGCACCTCTAGGCGTTGGATGCCCATGGAGATTGCCATCCGGAGGCCATGTAAGAGGGCCTCGTATTCGGCTGCGTTGTTGGAGTCCGTGTACATTATCTGGAGTACGTATTGGACTCTGTCCCCGGTTGGGGACGTTAGTACGATGCCAGCCCCCAATCCGGCCAACATTTTGGAGCCGTCGAAATGCATAATCCAATTGGAGTATGCGCCGTACTCTTTAGGGAGTTCGGCTTCAGTCCACTCAGCGACAAAGTCAGCCAAAACTTGCGACTTTATAGCTCGCCGGGGTTTGTAAGTTATGTCGAATGGTAAGAGCTCAATGGCCCATTTTGCAATCCTGCCCGTTGCGTCGCGGTTATTTATAATGTCATTTAGGGGTACTTCGGAGGCCACTGTTATCGAACACTCTTGAAAGTAGTGTCGGAGCTTCCGGGATGCCATGAACACCGCATACGCTATCTTTTGATAGTGCGGGTAACGGGACTTGCAGGGGGTTAAAACAGTGGATACGTAGTACACTGGTTTTTGAAGAGGGAATTTATGCCCTTCTGTCTCTCGTTCTACGACGAGCACCGCGCTTACTACTTGATGTGTTGCCGCGATGTATAACAACATAGGTTCGCCCAGGTTGGGCGCAGCCAGGACCGGATTCGTTGCCAATATGGCCTTTATTTCTTCGAGTCCGGCAGTGGCAGCATCCGTCCACTCGAAGTGTTCGGTGTGCCTGAGGAGGCGATAGAGGGGCAATGCCTTTTCTCCTAGGCGGGAGATAAAGCGGCTGAGAGCCGCCACGCATCCAGTCAATTTCTGGATCTGTTTGAGGTTTTTTGGAATATCCAACTGCGATAGGGCTCGGATTTTGGCCGGATTTGCTTCAATTCCTCTACCGGATACAATGAAGCCCAAGAGCTTTCCGGCTGGTACGCCGAAAACGCATTTTTCCGGATTCAGCTTGATGTCATATGCTCGGAGGTTGTCGAATGTGACCCTCAAGTCGTCTACTAGAGTTTCGACGTGTTTGGTTTTGACGACTACGTCTTCTACGTATGCCTCTACTGTTTTGCCGATCTGGGTAGCCAGACATGTCTGAATCATGCGCTGATATGTTGCGCCGGTGTTTTTAAGTCCGAAGGGCATCGTGTTGAAGCAGAATGGTCCATATGGAGTAATGAACGCCGTTGCGGCTTGATCCGCTTCTGCCATCTTGATTTGATGATAGCCGGAGTATGCGTCCAGGAAGCACAATGAATCGTGCCCTGCAGTGGCATCGATGATTTGGTCGATGCGGGGGAGGGGGAAGGGATCCTTTGGGCAGGCTTTATTTAGGTCTTTGAAATCGACACATAGGCGCCAGGATCTGTCCTTCTTTGGTACCATTACCAGGTTTGCTAGCCAATCCGGATGTTTGATATCTCTGATGAATCCGGCTTCCAATAGTTTGGCTAGTTCTTCTCCCATTGCCTGTCTTTTGGGTTCGGAAAATCGTCGAAGAGCCTGTTTGACTGGCTTGAACCCTTTTAGGATGTTTAGGCTATGCTCTGCCAGCCTGCGAGGGATTCCTGGCATATCTGAAGGATGCCAGGCGAAAATGTCCCAATTTTCCCGAAGGAATTCTCACAGCGCGGCGTCTACATCAGGGTTCAACTGTGCCCTGATGGAGGCCGTCTTTGTCGGGTCCGTTGGGTGGACCTGGAATTTTATAATTTCATCCGCTGGTTTAAAGGAGGTGGACTTGGATCTCTTATCGAGTATCACGTCGTCTCTGTGCACCGTAGCGCGCAGCGCGGTGAGTTCCTCTGCCGCTAGGGCTTCGGATAGTGCCTCCAGGGCTAATGCGGCTGTTTTGTTTTCGGCGCGGAGTGCTATGTCCGGATCACTAACGAGAGTGATTATCCCGCCGGGCCCAGGAATTTTGAGCTTCATGTACCCGTAATGGGGTACGGCTTGGAAAATTTTGAACGCCTCTCGTCCTAATATAGCGTGGTATCCGCTGCTGAGCGGGGCCACTTGGAACGTGATTTCTTCGGACCTGTAATTGTCCGGCGAGCCGAACACCACATCGAGTGTGATTTTTCCGGTGCAGCGTGCTTCCCGGCTAGGGATTATTCCTCTGAAGGTTGTGCTGCTTCGCTCAATGCGGCTCCAGTCTATTTCCATTTTTTGAAGAGTTTCCTCGTAAATGAGGTTCAATCCGCTGCCGCCATCCATGAGTACCTTGGTAAGTCGAAAGCCGTCCACTATTGGACTGAGGACCAATGCGGCTGGTGCTCGGGCTGTTCGGAATTTAGGTTCGTCGCTGGCGTTGAAGGTGATGGCCGCGTCGCTCCAAGGATTTGTTGTTGCTACTTGGTAGACTTCGGCAAGGCTGTGGATCGTTCGTTTCCGCATATTGTTTGATGCGAAAGTCTCGAAGACGGTTGATACCGTACCGGTATTGTTGGTGTGGTTTCGCGGGGCTAGAAGCTCCTCGCCACTTTTGGCCACCTGCCGTAATATCCAACATGCACGAAGGCTATGTGTTGGGGTGGCGCCCTTGGTACTGTGAATTGTACAGGGTTTGCTGAGCCATCCCTCCAGTACGGTTCCGTTCCCTTTAAGGGGCTTCTGTTTTTTGGTTCTTGTACTTGGTGCCTGAGTGTAATGCACCCTTTTGTTGCGGACTGGGGCTATGTTCGGGGCCGGATTATCCCAAAACCTATCTTCGGTTTTCCGGAAACTTTCTATGGCACAGTACTTTCGCACTATGGATGCCAAGTCGGCGAAACGCGTGATTTCACGATGGCTGACGGCGTTCAAGATTCCCCTGTCCGTGCAATTGTTGCAAAAGATCGAGATTGCGTTTTCCTCTCGGCAGTCCTTTATCCGGTCCATGACCAGGAGGAATCTGGCCCAGTAATGATGTACTGTTTCGGCTGGCTCTTGCCGGATTAGAGATAGATCGCATATATCTGGACGGGCGGGCCTAACTGAGTCCGGGACCCTGCCCATCTCGAGGCTCAAGGGCCGAGAAGTTTCCGAATTTGGAAGCTTGGAAAGTGGAACGTTGTCCAACGAGTCCGGTCCGATGCCTGACTTTATGTTCAGTGCTTGATCGGAATCCGCTCCTCCGCGGGAATCCGGCATGGAGGGTTCGGTAGCCCGGACACGACTAGTTTTCAATATGGGAGAAGGATCGTCGCGATGTTCCTCTACCACCGTGACGTGGTGGGTAACCTGGGGAGAGTTAATCTCTCTCAGATCGGTTTTAAGCCCGATCCGATTGTAGTCTGTAGCGACTCCCAGGGCGGCGATCCGATCCAAGAGTTCGTTTACAGACGAGAGCTCTGCTGGATCTAACTGCTCGGCGAATTCCGAGTTGACGTGAAGATTGCTCTCGATGACACGAGAGGTCATCGTTGAAGCGGTGGCCGGACAGGCGGTCATAAGAAAACCTCCTAGCCGGATAGTTTGGCCGGCGGCCAAGGCTCCATCGGCGAAGATGCCGTCCTTGAAGACGGGAAGAGGCATCCTTCCTATCGGTGACGGCACAGAGGAACTCTCAATGAAAGCACCAATGTCGGTGTCAAAACCGGCGGATCTCGGGTAGGGGGTCCCGAACTGTGCGTCTAGGCGGATGGTAACAGGAGACAAGGGACACGATGTTTTACCCAGGTTCGGGCCCTCTTGATGGAGGTAAAACCCTACGTCCTGCTTGATTGATATTGATATTGTGGATGTTTACAAGAGTGGATCTACCACGAGATCAAGGAGGCTAAACCCTAGAAGCTAGCCTATGGTATGATTGTAATGGTTGTTGTTGTCCTACGGACTAGAGCCATCCGGTTTATATAGACACCAGAGAGGGCTAGGGTTACATAGAGTCGGTTACAATGGTAGGAGATCTACATATCCGTATCGCCAAGCTTTCCTTCCACGCCAAGGAAAGTCCCATCCGGACACGGGACGAAGTCTTCAATCTTGTATCTTCATAGTCTTGGAGTCCGGTCGATGATGATAGTCCGGCCGATGATAGTTCGGTTGATGATGGTAGTCCAGCTATCCGGACACCCCCTAATCTGGGACTCCCTCAAAGAGGTTGAGGAAGACTCCATCCAGCAGCAGCACAACGGCTTGGTGGTGATGGAGGAGCGTGGTAATCCAGCAGGGCTTCGCCAAGCACCGCGAGAGACAAGGAGAAAGAGAGGTAGTGCTGCGCCAGGGAGAGGTGGAAACTCTTATGTATGGCAGCCCCAAAACCTCAAGTATATATAGGGGATAGGGGTGCGCCCCCTCTAGGGTTCCCACCCCAAGGGGTGCGGCAGCCCCAAACCCATCTAGGGTGGCGGCCAAGGGGGGGAAGAGGGGAAACTTGCCCCCCAAGCAAGGTGGGGCGCCCCCTCCCCAAACCCTAGGCGCCATGGGCCCTTGTGGGGGGGGGGCACCAGCCCACGTGGGGCTGGTACCCTCCCACACTTGGCCCGTGCAGCCCTCTGGGGCCGGTGGCCCCACTTGGTCGACCCCCGGGACCCTCCCGATGGTCCCGGTACATTACCGATAACACCCGAAACTTTTCCGGTGACCAAAACAGGACTTCCCATATATAAATCTTTACCTCCGGACCATTCCTGAACTCTTCCTAACTTCCGAGATCTCATCCGGGACTCCGAACAACATTCGGTAACCACGTATATTTATTCCCTATAACCCTAGCGTCATCGAACCTTAAGTGTGTAGACCCTACGGGTTCGGGAACCATGGAGACATGACCGAGACGTTCTCTGGTCAATAACCAACAGTGGGATCTGGATACCCATGTTGGCTCCCACATGTTCCACGGTGATCTCATCGGATGAACCACGATGTCGAGGACTCAATCAATCCCGTACACAATTCCCTTTGTCTAGCGGTATTGTACTTGCCCGAGGTTCGATCGTCGGTATGCCGATACCTTGTTCAATCTCGTTACCGGCAAGTCTCTTTACTTGTTCCATAACACATCATCCCGTGATCAACCCCTTGGTCACATTGTGCACATTATGATGATGTCCTACCGAGTGGGCCCAGAGATACCTCTCCGTCAACCGGAGTGACAAATCCCAGTCTCGATTCGTGCCAACCCAACAGACACTTTCAGAGATACCTGTAATGCACCTTTATAGCCACCCAGTTACGTTGTGACGTTTGGTACACCCAAAGCATTCCTACGGTATCCAGGAGTTGCACAATCTCATGGTCCAAGGAAATGATACTTGACATTAGAAAAGCTCTAGCATACGAACTACACGATCTTTGTGCTAGGCTTAGGATTGGGCTTGTCCATCACATCATTCTCCTAATGATGTGATCCCGTTATCAACGACATCCAATGTCCACGGTCAGGAAACCGTAACCATCTATTGATCAACGAGCTAGTCAACTAGAGGCTTACTAGGGACATGGTGTTGTCTATGTACCCACACATGCATCTGAGTTTCCTATCAATACAATTATACCATGGATAATAAACGATTATCATGATCAAGGAAATATAATAATAACTAATTTATTATTGCCTCTAGGGCATATTTCCAACAGTCAAAACATTGTTTCCTCGACGATATTCTTGAGGAAAGGTTGTATGTGATACAACTAGAAGGTTTTCTCAATCCTGAAAGATGCTAACAAGTATGAAAAGCTCCAGCAATCCTTCTAAGGACTGGAGTAAGCATCTCGGAGTTGGAATATATGCTTTGATGAGATGATCAAAGATTTTGGGTTTATACAAAGTTTATGAGAAACTTGTATTTCCAAAGAAGTGAGTGGGAGCACTATAGCATTTCTGATGAGTATATGTTGTTGACATATTGTTGATCGGAAATGATGTAGAATTTCTAGAAAGCATATAGGGTTATTTGAAAAGTGTTTTTCAATGGAAAACCTGGATTAAGCTACTTGAACATTGAACATCAAGATCTATAAGGATAGATCAAAACGCTTAATAGTACTTTCAAATGAATACATACCGTGACAAGATTTTGAAGGAGTTCAAAATAGATCAGCAAAGAAGGAGTTCTTGGCTGTGTTATATGGTGTGAGTATTCAGTAAGACTCAAGACATGACCACGGCAGAAGAGAGAGAAAGGACGAAGGTCGTCCCCTATGCTTCAGACGTAGGCTCTATAGTATGCTATGTTGTGTACCGCACCGGAAGTGTGCGTTGCCATGAGTCAGTCAAGGGGTACAAGAGTGATCCAGGAATGGATCACAAGACAGCGGTTAAACATTTCCTTAGTAACTAGTGGACTAAGGAATTTTCTCAATTATGGAGGTGGTAAAAGAGTTCGTCGTAAAGGGTTACGCCGATGCAAACTTTGACACTAATCCGGATGATTCTGAGTAGTAAACCAGATTCGTATAGTAGAACAGTTATTTGGAATAGCTCCAAATAGAGCGTGGTAGCCGCATCTAGGAGATGACATAGAGATTTGCAAAACACACACGGATCTGAAAGGTTCAGGTCCGTTGACTAATAACCTCTCTCACAAGTGAGATATGATCAAACCCCATGGGTGTCGATTCATCACAATCACATAGTGATGTGAACTAGATTATTGACTCTAGTGCAAGTGGGAGACTGTTGGAAATATGCCCTAGAGGCAATAATAAAATGGTTATTATTGTATTTACTTGTTCATGATAATTGTCTATTGTTCATGCTATAATTGTATTGATCGGAAACCACAATACATGTGTGAATACATAGACCACAACATGTCCCTAGTGAGCCTCTAGTTGACTAGCTCGTTGATCAACAGATGGTCATGGTTTCCTGACCATGGACATTGGATGTCATTGATAACGGGATCACATCATTAGGAGAATGATGTGATGGACAAGACCCAATCCTAAGCATAACACAAGATTGTGTAGTTCGTTTGCTAAAGCTTTTCTAATGTCAAGTATCATTTCCTTAGACCACGAGATTGTGTAACTCCCTGATACCGTAGGAGTGCTTTGGGTGTACCAAACGTCACAACGTAACTGGGTGGCTATAATGGTGCACTATAGGTATCTCCAAAAGTGTCTGTTGGGTTGGCACGAATCGAGACTAGGATTTGTCACTCCGTGTGACGGAGAGGTATCTCTGGGCCCACTCGGTAATGCATCATCATAATGAGCTCAATGTGACTAAGTAGTTAGTCACGGGATCATGCATTATGGAACGAGTAAAGGGACTTGCCGGTAACGAGATTGAACGAGGTATTGTGATACCGACGATCGAATCTCGGGCAAGTAACATACCGATAGACAAAGGGAATTGTATATGGGGTTGATTGAATCCTTGACATCATGGTTCATCCGATGAGATCATCGTGGAACATGTGGGAGCCAACATGGGTATCCAGATCCCGCTGTTGGTTATTGGACAGAAAGTTGTCTCGGTCATGTCTGCATGGTTCCCGAACCCGTAGGGTCTACACACTTAAGGTTTGATGACGCTAGGGTTATAGGGAAGGTATGTACGCGGTTACCGAATGTTGTTCAGAGTCCAGGATGAGATCCCGGACATCACGAGGAGTCCCGAAATGGTCCGGAGGTGAAGATTGATATATTGGACGAAGTATTTTGGAGTCCGGAAGTGTTCGGGAGGTACCAGGTGATGACCAGCATGACCGAAAGGTGTTTCGGGAGCCCCGGCAAGTGTTGGGGGGGGGGCTTCATGGGCCAAGGGGAGGGGGCAAACCAGCCCACTAAGGGGCTGTGCGCCCCCTCACCTTTTCCCACATGACCAGGGGGTTTGGGGCGCCCCATCTAGGGTTCCCACCTCCTGGCTTGGGGGCCAAGTCACCCAAAGGGGAGATCCCATCTGCCCTGGCTGCCGCCCCCCCTAGGGGAAACCCTAGGGCGCCTTCCCCTCTCCCTTCCCCCTATATATAGTGGAGGTTTGGGGCTGCCATACACATGAGAACCTCTCCCTCAAGGTGCAGCCCTACCTCTCTTCCTCCTCGTCTCTCGTAGTGCTTGGCGAAGCCCTGCTGGAGTACCGCGCTCCTCCACCACCACCACGCCGTTGTGCTGCTGCTGGATGGAGTCTTCCCCAACCTCTCCCTCTCTCCTTGCTAGATCAAGGCATGTGAGACGTCACCGGTCTGCACGTGTGTTGAACGTGGAGGCACCATTGTTCGATGCTTAGATTGGATTCGGCCGCGATCTGAATCGCTTCGTGAATGACTCCACCGACAGCGTTCTTGTAACGCTTCCGCTTAGCGATCTTCAAGGGTATGAAGATGCACTCCCTCTCTCTCTCGTTGCTAGTCTCTCCATAGATTGATCTTGGTGATGCATAGAAAATTTTGAATTTCTGCTACGTTCCCCAACACATAGCTGCTTCGGAAGCAGCAAATGAAGGAGTCTGGATGAAGAAGTTCATATCCGATCTAGGTGTCATACCTAGTGCATCGGGTCCAATGAAAATATTTTGTGACAATACTGGTGCAATTGCTCTGGCAAAGGAATCCAGATTTCACAAGAGAACCAAGCACATCAAGAGACGCTTCAATTCCATCCGGAACCAAGTTCAGGTGGGAGACATAGAGATTTGCAAGATACATACGGATCTGAATGTTACAGATCCGTTGACTAAGCCTCTTCCACGAGCAAAACATGATCAGCACCAAGACTCCATGGGTGTTAGAATCATTACTGTGTAATCTAGATTATTGACTCTAGTGCAAGTGGGAGACTGAAGGAAATATTCCCTAGAGGCAATAATAAAGTTATTATTTATTTCCTCATATCATGATAAATGTTTATTATTCATGCTAGAATTGTATTAACCGGAAACATAATACATGTGTGAATACATAGACAAACATAGTGTCACTAGTATGCCTCTCCTTGACTAGCTCGTTGATCAAAGATGGTTGAGTTTCCTAGCCATAAACATGAGTTGTCATTTGTTTAACGGGATCAGATCATTAGGAGAATGATGTGATTGACTTGACCCATTCCGTTAGCTTAGCACTTGATCGTTTAGTATGTTGCTATTGCTTTCTTCATGACTTGTACATGTTCCTATGACTATGAGATTATGCAACTCCCATTTACGAGAGGAACATTTTGTGTGCTACCAAACATCACAACGTAACTGGGTGATTATAAAGGAGCTCTACAGGTGTCTCCGAAGGTACTTGTTGAGTTGGCGTATTTCGAGATTAGGATTTGTCACTCCGATTGTCGGAGAGGTATCTCTAGGCCCTCTCGGTAATGCACATCACTATAAGCCTTGCAAGCAATGTGACTAATGAGTTAGTTGCAGGATGATGCATTACATAACGAGTAAAGAGACTTGCCGGTAACGAGATTGAACTAGGTATTGAGATACCGATGATAGAATCTCGGGTAAGTAACATACCGATGACAAAGGGAACAATGTATGTAGTTATGCGGTTTGACCGATAAAGATCTTTGTAGAATATGTGGGAACCAATATGAGCATATAGGTTCCGCTGTTGGTTATTGACCGGAAACGAGTCTCGGTCATGTCTACATAGTTCTCGAACCCGTAGGGTCTGCATGCTTAAAGTTTGGTGACAATCGGTATTATGAGTTTTTGTGTTTTGATATACCGAAGGTAGTTCGGAGTCCCGGATATGATCACGGACATGACAAGGAGTCTCGAAATGGTCGAGACATAAAGATCTATGTATTGGATGACTATGTTCGGACACCGGAATGGTTTCGGAAGGTTTCAGACATATACCGGAGTACCGGAACCCCCCCCCCCCCGGGGGGGGGGTATTGGGCCTCATGGGCCCTAGTGGAGAAAAGGAGGGGCGACCAGGGCAGGCCGTGTCCCCCTCCCACTCTAGTCCGAATTGGGCATGGAGGGGGGCGGTGCCCCCCTTTCCTTCCTCTCTCTCTCTTTCCCTTTCCCCCTTCTCCTACTACTACAAGGAAAGGAGGAGCCCTACTCCCGGTGGGAGTAGGACTCCCCCCCTTGGCGCGCCCTCCTCCTAGGCCGTCCACCTCCCCCTTGCTCCTTTATATACGGGGGCAGGGGGGCACCTCTGGACATAACAATTGATCATTGATCTCTTAGGCGTGTCGGTGCCCTCCTCCACCATATTCCACCTTAGTAATATCGTAGCGGTGCTTAGGTGAGGCCCTGCGTCAGTAGCATCATCAACACCGTCATCACGCTGTCGTGCTGACGGAACTCTCCCGCAAAGCTCTGCTGGATCGGAGTTCGTGGGACGTCATCGAGCTGAATGTGTGCTGAACTCAGAGGTGCCGTACATTCGGTACTTGATCGGTCGGATCGTGAAGACGTACGGCTACATCAAGCGCGTTGTGCTAACGCTTCCGCTTTCGGTCTACGAGGGTACATGGACAACACTCTCCCCTCTCGTTTCTATGCATCACCATGATCTTGCATGTGCGTAGGATTTTTTTTTTTGAAATTACTACGTTCCCCAACACTATGTACTCTGCTTCACATGTAGATCCCGCCACGACGCTTTGCTTGCAACTGCACCAACTGACTTCCCCACCATTCAAAATATACACGTATCTTGTTTGTGACTTGGAGTCATCCGGATTTGTGTCAAAGCTAGCATCGATGTAACCCTTTACGACGAGCTCTTCGACACCTCCATAAATGAGAAACATATCCTTAGTCCTTCTCAGGTACTTTAGGATATTCTTGACCATTGTCCAGTGTTCCATTCCGGGATCACTTTGGCACCTCCCTACGAAACTTATGGCAAGGTTCACATCAGGTCTGGTACACAGCATGGCATACATAATAGAGCCTATGGCTGAGGCATAGGGGATGACACTCATCTTTTCTCTATCTTCTGCCGAGGTCTGGCATTGAGCTGTGCTCAATTTCACACCTTGCAATATAGGCAAGAACCCCTTCTTGGACTGATCCATATTAAACTTCTTCAATATCTTGTCAAGGTATGTGCTTTGTGAAAGACCAATGAGGCGTCTCAATCTATCTCTATAGATCTTGATGCCTAATATGTAAGTAGCTTCTCCAAGGTTCTTAATTGAAAAACACTTATTCAAGTAAGCCTTTATGCTTTCCGAAAGTTCTATATCATTTCCCATCAACAATATGTCATCCACATATAATATGAGAAATACTACAGAGCTCCCACTCACTTTCTTGTAAAATACAGGCCATAAGTCTATATAAACCCAAACGCTTTGATCATTTCATCAAAGCGAATGTTCCAACTCCGAGATGCTTGCACCAGCCCATAGATGGAGCGCTGGAGCTTGCATACTTTGTCATCATTCTTAGGATCGACAAAACCTTCCGGCTGCATCATATACAATTCTTTCTTAAGGAAACCATTAAGGAATGTCATTTTGACTTCCATTTGCCAGATCTCATAATCATAGAATGCGGCAATTGCTAACATGATTCACACTGACTTCAGCTTCTCTACAGGTGAGAAGGTCTCATCGTAGTCAACACCTTGAACTTGTCGATAACCCTTAGCGACAAGCCGAGCCTTGTAGATGGTCACATTACCATCTGTCTCAGTCTTCTTCTTAAAGATCCACTTATTCTCTATGGCTTGCCGATCATCGGGCAAGTCCGTCAAAGTCCATACTTTGTTTTCATACATGAATCCTATCTCGGATTTCATGGCTTCATGCCATTTGTTGGAATCTGGGTCCGCCATTGCTTCTTCATAGTTCGAAGGTTCACCGTTGTCTAACAACATGATTTCCAGGACAAGGTTGCCGTACCACTCTGGTGTGGAACGCGTCCTTGTGGACCTACGAAGTTCATTAGTAACTTTATCTAAAGTTTCATGATCATCATCATTAACTTCCTCTCTAGTCGGTGCAGGCACCACAAAAACATCTTCCTATGCCATGCTACTCTCCGGTTCAAGAGGGAGTACCTCATCAAGTTCTACTTTCCTCCCACTTACTTCTTTCGAGAGAAACTCTTTCTCCAGAAAGGATCCATTCTTGGCAACAAAGATCTTGCCTTCGGATCTAAGGTAGAAGGTATACCCAATAGTTTCCTTAGGGTATCCTATGAAGACGCATTTTTCCGATTTGGGTTCGAGCTTTTCAGGTTGAAGTTTCTTGACATAAGCATCACATCCCCAAACTTTCAGAAACGACAGCTTAGGTTTCTTCCCAAACCATAATTCATATGGTGTCGTCTCAAAGGATTTAGACGGTGCCCTATTTTAAAGTGAATGCGACAGTCTCTAAAGCATAACCCCAAAATGATAGCGGTAGATCGGTAAGAGACATCATAGATCGCACCATATCCAATAGAGTGCGATTACGACGTTCGGACACACCATTACACTGAGGTGGTCCAGGCGGCGTGAGTTGTGAAACAATTCCACATTTCCTTAAGTGTGTGCCAAACTCGTCACTCAAATATTCTCCTCCACGATATGATCGTAAGAACTTTATTTTCCTGTCACGTTGATTCTCTACCTCGCTCTGAAATTCCTTGAACTTTTCAAAGGTCTCAGACTTGTGTTTCATTAAGTAGACATACCCATATCTACTTAAGTCATCAATGAGGGTGAGAATGTAACGATAGCCACCGCGAGCCTCAATGCTCATTGGACCGCATACATCAGTATGTATTATTTCCAACAAGTTGGTTGCTCGCTCCATTGTTCTGGAGAACGGAGTCTTGGTCATTTTGCCCATGAGGCATGGTTCGCACATGTCAAAAGATTCATAATCAAGAGACTCCAAAAGTCCATCTGCATGGAGTTTCTTCATGCGTTTGACACCAATGTGACCAAGGTGGCAGTGCCACAAGTATGTGGGACTATCATTATCAACCTTACATCTTTTGGCATTCACACTACGAATATGTGTAACATCACGTTCGAGATTCAATAAAAATAAACCATTGACCAGCGGGGCATGACCATAAAACATATCTCTAATATAAATAGAACTACCATTATTCTTGGATTTAAATGAGTAGCCATCTCGCATTAAACGAGATCCAGATACAATGTTCATGTTCAAAGCTGGCACTAAATAACAATTATTAAGGTTTAAAACTAATCCCGAAGGTATATATAGAGGTAGCGTGCCGACAGCGATCACATCGACCTTGGAACCATCCCCGACGCGCATCGTCACCTCGTCCTTCGCCAGTCTCCGCTTATTCCGTAGCTCCTGATTTGAGTTACAAATGTGAGCAACCGTATCGGTATCAAATCCCAGGAGCTACTACGAGTGCTGGTAAGGTACACATCAATAACATGTATATCATATATACCTTTGGCGTTGCCGGCCTTCTTATCCTCTAAGTACTTGGGGCAGCTCCACTTCCAGTGACCACTTCCCTTACAATAAAAGCACTCAGTTTCAGGCTTGGGTCCATTCTTTGGCTTCTTCTTCCCGACAACTGACTTACTGGGCACGTCAACTCCCTTGCCGTCCTTCTTGAAGTTATTCTTTCCCTTGCCTTTCTTGAAACTAGTGGTCTTATTCACCATCAACACTTGATGTTCCTTTTTGATTTCCACCTCCGCTGATTTCAGCATTAAATATAACTCAGGAATGGACTTCTCTATCCCTTGCATATTGTAGTTCATCACAAAGCTCTTGTAGCTCGGTGGAAGCGACTGGAGGATTCTGTCAATGACCGAGTCATCTGGAAGATTAACTCCCAGGTGAGACAAGCGGTTGTGCAACCCAGACATTTTGAGTATATGCTCGCTGACAGAACTTTTTTCCTCCATCTTAAAACTGTAGAACTTGTCGCAGACTTCATATATCTCGACCCGGGCATGAGCTTGGAAAACCTTTTTCAGCTCTTGGAACATATCATATGCTCCGTCTTGCTCAAAATGCTTTTGGATCCCTGGTTCCAAGCTGTAAAGCATGCTGCAATGAACTAGGGAGTAATCATCACTACGCGACTGCTAGGCATTCATAACGTCTTGAGTTGCTGGGAAAATGGGTGCGTCACCTAGCCGTGCTTCAAGGACATATGCTTTCTTGGCAGCTATGAGGATGATCCTCAAGTTACGGACACAATCCGTATAGTTGCTACCATCGTCTTTCAGCGTGGTTTTCTCTAGGAACGCGTTGAAGTTTAGGACAATGTTAGCGTGGGCCATTGGATCTACTCTACATGATAGATTGTAAAGACAATTTTAGACTAAGTCCATGATAATTAAGTTCATCTAATCAAATTATTTAATGAACTCCCACTCAGATAGACATCCCTCTAGTCATCTAAGTGATACATGATCTGAATCGACTAGGTCGTGTCCGATCATCACGTGAGACGGACAAGTCATCAATGGTGAACGTCTCCATGTTGATCGCATCTACCATACGACTCATGTTCGACATGTCGGTCTCTCATGTTCTGAGGCCATGTTTGTACATGCTAGGCTCGTCAAGTCAACCTAAGTGTTTCGCATGTGTAAATCTGGCTTACACCCATTGTATTCGAATGTTAGAATATATCATACCCGATCATCACGTGGTGCTTCGAAACAACGAACCTTCGCAATGGTGCACACTTAGGGGGAACACATTTCTTGAAATTTTAGTGAGGGATCATCTTATTTATGCTACCATCATTATAAGAAAATAAGATGTAAACATGACAAACATCACATGCAAATCATAAAGTGACATGATATGGCCAATATCATCTTACGCTTTTGATCTCCATCTTCGAGGCGTGGCATGATCACCATCGTCACTGGCATGACACCATGATCTCCATCATCGTGTCTTCATGAAGTTGTCTCGCCAACTATCACTTCTACTACTATGGCTAATGGTTAGCAATAAAGTAAAGTAATTACATGGCGCTTATATTGACTCGCAGGTCATACAATAAATTAAGACAACTCCTATGGCTCCTGCTGGTTGTCATACTCATCGACATGCAAGTCATGATCCCTATTGCAAGAACTTGATCAATCTCATACATCACATATATAATTCATCACATCCTTTTGGCCATATCACATCACATAGCATACCCTGCAAAAACAAGTTAGGCATCCTCTAATTGTTGCTGCATGTTTTACGTGGCTGCTATGTGTTTATAACAAGAACGTTTCTACCTACGCAAAAGCCACAACGGTGATATGCCAATTGCTATTTACCCTTCATAAGGACCCTCTTCATCGGATCCGATCCGACTAAAGTGGGAGAGACAGACACCCGCTAGCCACCTTATGCAACAAGTGCATGTCAGTCGATGGAACCTGTCCCACGTAAGCGTATGTGTAAGGTCGGTCCGGTATGCTTCATCCCACAATGCCGCTGAATCAAGATAAGACTAGTAACGATAAGCAAATTGACTAAATTATCGCCCACAACTACTTGTATTCTACTCGTGCATAGAATCTACACATAGACCTAGCTCATGATGCCACTGTTGGGGAACGTAGTAATAATTCAAAAAAGTTCCTACGAGTCACCAAGATAAATCTAGGAGATGCTAGCAACGAGAGAGAGGGAGTGCATCTTCATACCGTTGAAGATCGCTAAGCGGAAGCGTTATAAGAACGCGGTTGATGGAGTCGTACTCGCGGCGATTCAAATCGTGGAAGATCCGATTCAAGCACTGAACGGATGGTGCCTCCGCATTCAACACACGTACAGCCCGAGGACATCTCCTCCTTCTTGATCCATCAAGTGGAGAGGAGAAGTTGAGGGATAACTCCGGCAGCACGACGGCGTGGTGGTGGATCTCGTGGTTCTCAAACAGAGCTTCGCCACGCTCAACGGAGGAGGAGTTGGAGGGGGAGGGCTGCGCCAGGGGTAAGGGGTGTAGCTCCCATGGACCTCCCCACTATATATAGGGTTGGAGGGGGCTGGTTTCTTGCCCTCCAAGTCCATTGGGGCGTTGGCAAAGGTGGGAGGAAAGAAATCCCATCCTTTCCCTTCCCGACCGATTGTTATCCCCCTTTTTAGGGATCTTGATCTTATCCCTTCGGGATATGATCTTATTCCTTCTAAGGGGGATATTGGAGCGCCATGACCAGGGGTGTGGGGCCTTGCCCTCACTACCCACGTTCATGTGGGTCCCCCCATGTAGGCGGGCCCCACTCCGGAACCTTCTAGAACCTTCCCGATACAATACCGAAAAATCCCGAACATTTTCCGGTGGCCAAAATAGGACTTCCCATATATAAATATTTACCTCCGGACCATTCTAGAACTCCTTGTGACATCCGGGATCTCATACGAGACTCTGAACAACTTTCGGTAACCACACACATTCCCATTACAACTCTACCGTCACCGAACCTTAAGTGTGTAGACCCTACAGGTCCGGGAACCATGCAGACATGACCGAGATGCCTCTTTGGCCAATAACCAATAGCGGGATTTGGATACCCATATTGGCTCCCACATGTTCCATGATATCTCATCGGATGAACCACGATGTCGGGGATTCAATCAATCCCATATACAATTACCTTTGTCCATCGGTATGTTACTTTCCTGAGATTTGATCATCGGTATCCCTATACCTTGTTCAATCTCGTTACCGGCAAGTCTCTTTACTTGTTCTGTAACGCATGATCCCCTGGCTAACTGATTAGTCACAATGACCTCATTATGATGATGCATTACCGAGTGGGCCCAGAGATACCTCTCCGTCATACGGAGTGACAAATCTCAGTCTCGATTCGTGCCAACCCAACAGACACTTTCGGAGATACCTATAGTGCACCTTTATAGCCACCTAGTTATGTTGTGATGTTTGATAGACCCAAAGCATTCCTATGGTATCCGGGAGTTGCACAATCTCATGGTGTAAGGAAATGATACTTGACATTAGAAAAGCTCTAGCAAACGAACTACATGATCTTGTGTTATGCTTAGGATTGGGTCTTGTCCATCACATCATTCTCCTAATGATGTGATCCCGTTATCAATGACATCCAATGTCCATGGTCAGGAAACCACAACCATCTATTGATCAACGGGATAGTCAACCAGAGGCTCACTAGGGACATGTTGTAGTCTATGCATTCACACATATATTACGGTTTCCGGTTAATACAATTATAGCACGAACAATTGACAATTATCATAAACAAGGAAATGTAATAATTATTATTTTATTATTGCCTGTAGGGCATATTTCCAACAGTATCTTAGATTAGACTACCCACAGTGGAAGTAACATAGGTGGTAACATCACACATCTCTAGGCACAACAGATGATGTAGTAACATAGCTAGTTACTGTAACATCACACATACCAAGACAAGATTAGACTACAACCTAATAAATGAAGTGTTGCTTGACACCACATATATGTTACTCCCCACTATAGAGGTAGTCGAAGGAAATATGCCCTAGAGGCAATAATAAAGTTATTATTTATTTCCTTAATTCATGATAAATGTTTATTATTCATGCTAGAATTGTATTAACCGGAAACTTAGTACATGTGTGAATACATAGACAAAACATATAGTCCCTAGTATGCCTCTACTTGACTAGCTCGTTAATCAAAGATGGTTATGTTTCCTAACCATAGACATGTGTTGTCATTTGATGAACGTGATCACATCATTAGGAGAATGATGTGATGGACAAGACCCATCCGTTAGCTTAGCATTATGATCGTGTCTGTTTCATTGCTACTGCTTTCTTCATGACTTATACAAGTTCCTCATACTATGAGATTATGCAACTCCCGAATACCGGAGGAACACTTTGTGTGCTACCAAACGTCACAACGTAAATGTGTGATTATAAAGTTGCTCTACATGTGTCTCCGAAGGTGTTTATTGGGTTGGCATAGATCGAGATTAGGATTTGTCACTCCGTGTTTCAGAGAGGTATCTCTGGGCCCTCTCAGTAATACTTATCACTATAAGCCTTGCAAGCATTGTGACTAATGAATTAGTTATAGGATGAAGTATTATGGAATGAGTAAATAGACTTGCCAGTAACGAGATTGAACTAGGTATGGAGATACCGACGATCAAATCTCGGGCAAGTAACATACCGATGACAAAGGGAACAATGTATGTTGTTTTGCAGTTTGACCAATAAAGATCTTCGTAGAATATGTAGGAACTAATATGAGCATCCAGGTTCCGCTATTTCTTATTGATCGAAAGTGAGTCTCGGTCATGTCTACATAGTTCTCGAACCCGTAGGGTCTGCACGCTTAATGTTCGATGACGATCGGTATTATGAGTTATGTGTTTTGATGTACCGAAGGTTGTTGGAGTCCCGGATGTGATCATGGACATGACGAGGAGTCTCGAAATGGTCGAGACATGAAGATTGATATATTGGAAGGTTATGTTTGGGCACCAGAATGGTTTCAGATGAGTTCGGGAATTTACCGGAGTACCGGGAGGTTACCGGAGCCCACCCCCCGGGGCTTAATGGGCCTACATGGGCTTTAGTGGAAGCGAGAGGAGGCGGCCAAGAGGAGGGGCATGCCCCCCAAGCCCAATCCGAATTGGGAAGGGGGCCGGCCCCCCTTTCCTTCTTCTCCTCTTCCCCTTCCTTCCCCCTCCTAGTTGGACTAGTGTAGGACCTTGAAGTATGTCTAGAGGGGGGGTGATTAGACTACTTGACCAATTAAAAACTTAACCTTTTCCCAATTTTAGAGTTTGGCAGATTTTAGCTATATTTGGACAAGTCAAGCAATCGTCACACAATTCAAGCAAGCATGCAAATAGTATATAGCAGCGGAAATTAAAGCATTCAACTTGCAAGAAGGTAAGGGGAAGGGTTTGCAGGATTCAAACGCAGTTGGAGACACGGATGTTTTTGTCGTGGTTCCGATAGGTGGTGCTATCGGACATCCACGTTGATGGAGACTTCAACCCACGAAGGGTAATGGCTGCGCGAGTCCACGGAGGGCTCCACCCAAGAAGGGTCCACGAAGAAGCAACCTTGTCTATCCCACCATGGCCATCGCCCACGAAGGACTTGCCTCACTAGCAGTAGATCTTCACGAAGTAGGCGATCTCCTTGCCCTTACAAACTCCTTGGTTCAACTCCACAATCTTGTGAGAGGCTCCCAAGTGACACCTAGCCAATCTAGGAGACACCACTCTCCAAGAAGTAACAAATGGTGCGTTGATGATGAACTCCTTGCTCTTGTGCTTCAAATGATAGTCTCCCCAACACTCAACTCTCTCTCATAGGACTTGGATCTGGTGGAAAGAAGATTTGAGTGGAAAGAAACTTGGGGAAGGCTAGAGATCAAGATTCATATGGTAGGAATGGAATATCTTGGCCTCAACACATGAGTAGGTGGTTCTCTCTCAGAACTGGTAAGTTGGAAGTGTAGGTTTGTACTGATGGCTCTCTCCATGAATGAAGAGGAGGTGGAGGTGTATATATAGCCTCCACACAAAATCTAACCATTACACACAATTTACCAATCTCGGTCGGACCGATTCAGTAAACCTAGTGACCGTTAGGATTTTCGGTGGGACCGAAATGCAGCTCGGTAGGACCGATATGGTTAGGGTTAGGGCATAACGTAATCTCAGTGAGACCGATTACACAAACTCGGTGAGACCGATTTTGGTAATTAGCTAACCAGAGAGTTGGTCAGGTAAACTCGGTGGGACCGATTCGCTCTTTTCGGTGAGACCGAAATGTTACGAAGGGGAAACACAGAGTTTACATTGCAATCTCGGTGGGACCGATCGCTCACTTCGGTTAGACCGAAACGTTACGAAGGGAAAGAGAGAGATTACAATCCCATCTCGGTGAGACCAAGATCCCTATCGGTGAGACCGATTTGCCTAGGGTTTGTGGCAGTGGCTATGACATTTTAACTAGGTGGCGCCGGATAGAAAGAATCGGTGTGACCGATTTTTCCTTTAGGTTTGGGTCATATGAGGATGTGAGAAAGTAGTTGAGGGTATTTGGAGCATATCACTAAGCACATGAAGCAAGAGGCTCATTAAGCAACACCTCATCCCTCCTTGATAGTATTGGCTTTTCCTATAGACTCAATGTGATCTTGGATCACTAAAATGTAAAATGAAGAGTCTTGAGCTTTTGAGCTTGAGCCAATCCTTTGTCCTTGATATTTTGAGGGATCCACTTTCATCATCCATGCCATGCCATTCATTGAGCTTTCCTGAAATATTTGTCTTGGAATAGCATTAGCTCAATGAGCTATATGTTGTTATGAATTACCAAAACCACCTAGGGATAGTTGCACTTTCAATCTCCCCCTTTTTGGTAATTGATGACAACATATAGATCAAAGCTTCGACAAATGATAATAAGATTGAAAAACATCGTCGCTTTGAGAAGTATGTGATAAGCAAGAGCTCCCCCTAAATTTGTGCATAGTTTAAGATTTGCTTTGGACTGCAAATGTACAAGGAATTAGGCTCATGGGTTACTCTTCCACGTCACATACATCTTGGTGGAGCGCTCAAAATAATAAAGATTGAATACATGCACTCATCACCAAGCAAAGTGAATGATCATATAAGGATAGGTAAGATAATATCATCAAACATGCATAAGTGTAGCTTATGATCAAACACATGATCATCAATGTCTCATAGGTAATTGCATAGTATCTCAAGCAATCAAAAGCAAACAAAGTTCAACCAAGAAGACAAGAGAGAACAAAAGTAACACTCTCTCTCTCGAAGCCTATGATCTATACATTTTTCTCCCCCTTTGGCAACAAGTTACCAAAAAGTTCATAGAGAATGCATTGTGCTAGATCGACTCTCAGGCTTGGTCTTCAGGTGGTGGTGTAGAGATGGCTCCTTGGACGAAGACTTCAGTTGATGTAGATGGAGGTGGAGGAGTTGGTGCTGGAGCTGGTTGCACTGGAGCTGTAGGAGCTGTAGCTGGTGCAGATGATGTGGCTCTTGTGTCTGTCACATGCACTGCAGCTGACCTCTGAGCTCTAGGCACTCTGGCAAATGCATCAGTGGTTGTCTTGCCCTTCCTCTCATGCATGTCATCCTGAAGCTGTTCCACAACTGACTGAATCTCAGTTACTTTGACATCAAGATCATAGAATTTTTGTTCCATGATTCTTTCCAGGCTCTCCTGGTTTTGAGTTAGGGTGGCCAACCCCTTCTCAATCCGCAGTGTTGATGCTATAAAGTAACCAAGCTGCTCCTGTTTGTTTTTCAAAAAGTACTCAGATGCCTCCTCTTGAGTTGGCATCCTGGCAGCCTTCTCTTTCCTTGCCTTTTCCTTCTTCTCTTGAGCTTGCACTGATGATGGTTCATTCTCAGTCATGACAACTCGATTGTCCTCAAAGTCCAGATAGAGAGCAAAATGTTCTTTATCCAACTGATATTTTCCTGTGCCCATCTTTGAGTTAATCAACTCCTGAATTTGTGGGGCATATCCACAACTTCTCTTTTGATCTGCTGCAGTCCTCTTGATAGTTTCAACCATAAGGCTCATGACCTTGAATTTCTGGGGCACATCAAATACATGTAGCAAGTTAATTGCATGCCCTCTGATCATGTTGTGGTCACTTGACTTGGGCGAAAGAGTGTGCCTTAAGATCCAGTTGATCATAGGCAGCCCTGAGAGAAGAAAATGGACTGAACCAAACGAGAAAGTTTCTAGAGCTTTGTCTGGGATCTCCTTGTACATATGTGACATAGTATTGTGTCCCATCTTCTTCTTGGCATATATGTCCAAGTCATCTTCACTCTCCTCTGGGGCATTGATCAGACTTGCCCATTCCTCAATGGTTGACTGGTATCTTGTTCCTTTAGACATCCAAACTATCCTCCCATCTGGATAGAAGTGTGTTGTGGAGTAGAATTGCATAATGAGTTCATCATTCCAGTTGGTGAGCTTCTGCCCAACAAAATCTGCAACTCCACAAGCAACAAAACTATCATATACTCCAGGATAGTGTTCCTCATTCTCCTTCATGTAGGTCCAGTCGACCCACCTCATATCACACACTATGGGCTTCTTGTCCAACAAGATTGTCTCATAGAAGTCCTGCTGTTCCTTGATGTGGAACCTGTAATCCATAGCAGTCCTTCTCCTGGTGGCATATGGATCTGACAATCTCCATAGCCTCAACCCTGAGTCTCTCCTGATATTCATGTCCTCAGCCACAGGATGAGCATCATTGTGGTCTGGGATCTCGGGTTTGAGCTTCCTTAGGACATGCCCTTCTTCATCTTCCTCAGCAGCAATATCAGGCATTGGGGCCTTGTTCTTCTCAGCTGCTGGTATACTCCTGGTATTTCTCTTTGGTGCAATCTTGGGCTTGGGGGCAACTTTGGGTGCTTCTTTGGGCTTTGATGTTGCAGCCCCTGACTTTATAGCATCACCCATAAGCTTCTGTGCCTTGGGTGCTGGTTCAACAACCTCTTCTCCTTATTCCATCATGGAAGGTTGACCAACAACTCTGGCCATGGTCTTCTTGACCCTTTCCTTCCTTTTCTTTCCTTCTGTAGCTGGCTCTTTGGGATCAGGCTTTTCAGGTACTTGAGTTGATCCTCTGGCTTTGGACATTGGTTGTCTACCTGCAGGCCTTCTGATCTTCATGCCTGGCTTTACTGTAGTTGAGCTGTACACCTTCTTGGGCACTACCTTCTTGGAAGTAGCCTCATCTTCAACAGCCACATAATCCTCATCCTCAGAGTCTGAGGTTCTCTTCCTTCTTGCTCTTGTGGCTGCTTTGGGCAAATTGCTTGGAGTGCTTCTGCTCCCTTCATCTGAGCTGCTAGAGGGACTAGTGCCCTCACTCATGTGAATCTGCTCTGCTGACTTGTTCTGACTATCACTTTGGTCTGACATGCTGCAAATCACTGACTGTTGACCCTGTGAATAGTTATAGATGAGATAGAATGGACGAGCATCACAAAATGCAGAGATTTTTGCAAAAGAATGATTCAAAAAACTTAGTTTTAGTTTCCACAGGAAGCATTTCGGATCTACCGATTTTCAAACTCGGTGATACCGAAGCAGTTTTGGAACCTAAACTAGTGAACTCGGTAGGACCGAGTCACAGTTTGGTGGCACCGAGACTGCTAGGGTTTCACAAAGTTCTAAAATCGGTCACACCGATTTGTAATTCTCGGTCAGATCGAGACTTACTAGTGCAATGGCATCAGACAAATCGGTGGGACCGAGTTTTTCAACTCGGTGGGTCCGAGATGGTTTCGGCGGAAACCTAACCCTAAATTTTCGAATCACATCTATTCTAAGGATCGCATTGACTGGATAGGAGTGTTTCAATCGTGGCAAGATGCATTACGAACACAATGTGCTGAGAATCAGACGAGGATAGCACTGTGATCGAGTTCATACCCTAGTTCGGCGGTGAACTCGCTGCAGCGGCAACGGCGGAGAAGAAATCCGTTGACGGCGGCGGAGACCAGCGACAGGAGGCGGATGGCGACGAAGTCAGCGATCTGTAGACCTGGTAGGCAGAGCAAGCTATGCGCGGGCGAAGAGTTTCGGAGAAAGTTTTCCAAAATTTGCCCGTGAGTATATATAGCCCGACACTATCGGTGTGACCGAGTGGAACAACTCGGTGGCACCGAGATGCATAACTGTTAACAGTTACAGCAACTCGGTGTGACCGAAAAGTTCAAATCGGTTGCACCGAGATTGAAAACCTAGATCGACTTAGTGATCTCGGTAGGACCGAAATGGAGGAATCGGTTAGACCGAAAATCACAAAGAAGTTTTGGAAGCTTAAGTCTATGACGAATCGGGGACTCCGAGTGCTCCTCACACAGAGTGGTTCGAATCTGACTTGATCAAATTTTGTGATGTAGCATGAATAGAGTTTGAGATGAGAAAAGCATAGATAGCTAGAGAAGGTTCTTAGGCATTCTTGTCCATCCACTTGGACAAATAAAAGAGGCCAATCAATCAAAACAACAAGTGGATGTCCTCGAATGAGTAAAATATGCAACCAACATGCTCACACAATAAAATGACAAATGAAATATGTGGCAAAGCATGCACAACCAATTCTAGCATCTATCAAACAATTGGCGATGACTAGGTCATCTATATATGAGTATATTGACTTAGGAGTCAAATGAGAACATTTGATCATAGGTCATACTCATCGTTTAAGCTCAAGTGGGGTTACCACTTTTACATAATGCATTGATGTGTTCACACCATTAGAGTTGCTTTGACTCAATTCTTAGAGTTAATCTCCCCCTAGATGTGATATCCCCCCTTAGAGGGATGAACTAACCTTGGGTTTTGTCGATGATGACTTCATGTAGGTGTTGAAGATGTGGATGCTCAATGTTGATGTAGATCTTTTGGAGCAATCCTTTGGAGTGAGTTGCACTTTCAATACCTACACGGGTTAGTCCCACAAGGAACAAACAAGAATATCCATAGACATAGAGTGATGCACACACAATATGATGTCCATGAAAACATTAGGTTACCTTGTCCCTTGCCTTACCAACATGAGGGTTTGTGACTCCTTGAACTAGTGCAAGATGTGGAAGTTGATTGCACTTGTCCTTTCCATAATGATATGAGTGAACAAAGTTGGCGGAGTCACCCTCAAGAACTCTCTGGTTCTTCTTCTTCGGGATCCACATCATCTTGATGGGAATCCTTGGTGTAGTAGTTGTGCTTGATGAAGTAGAACTTGACGTAGTCTTGGGAACCCACTTGACCAAGGCCTTAGGTGCTTCTTCAAATGCATCAATCTCTTCTTGAAGATTGTCCTTGCCTTTGTTCTTGTGGTCTTGTGGTGGAAGATCATCTTGTGTTTGTGTTCCCTTGAAAGAAGTAGGATCATACTTCTCTTGTTGAGGAACAAACTTCATCTTAGGGTATTGATCTTCTTCCCATTCAACTCCATTGGCGTTGAACTTTCGTTCAAAACCAACACCTTGATTCTTCCGGTGCCTTCCTTGCTTGCGTACAATTTCCTCGAATTGCTTACTCTCGGCAAGGCTCTTGTATACACCTTTCTCTATAATTCCCTTCAATAAGCTATTTTCTTACTCAAGTGTAACTTGGCTAAGAGAATCATTAGTGGAATCAAGAGAACTACTAGAAGCAACAATATTGGATTTAGCATTGTTATTGTTACTACTAGATGAAGAATCTTTCTTGTTCTTGTTACTAGACTTGACTTGAGGCATGTAAGTAGATAAGAGTAAACGCTTGGCAATATAAGAAGAACTTTTCTTGCAAAGATCATCATTGATTGCCTTTAAGAACTCATGCTCTTGCTCAAGATTGAGCTTTCCAAAGTGTAACTTCTCATGAGCCCTTAAAAGTTCTCGATGATTTTCGAAGATAGTTTCATGAGCTAACTTAAGAGTGTTTAGTTCTTTAGTTAGAAGCTCAATCTTCTCCTTATCATTGTCATTCGTTTTATCTTGTTTAGCATGATTAATTAACGTTTCATCATAGTATTCATCACTAGAGTTGTCAACAAGTAAATCATCATCACCTAGCAAGTCATCTTCATCACTATTGAAATCAACATACTCGAGATGAGTTACCTTAGGGCCTTTAGCCATGAAGCATCTTCCAATTCCTTCATTTGGTGATTCAAATATGTCGTAGGAGTTGGTCGACACAAGTGCTAGACCGGCAACACCTTCATCTTGACTATGTTCGGAGTTGGAGTGATGTTCAGAGTCGGAACCGGATACCCATTCACCAACATGAGCTTGATGTCTTTGTTTTGCGTAGCTCCTTGATGACTTGTCCTTCCTTTCCGAATCCTTGCTTCTCCGTGAGGGTCTTCGTTCATAACGATCATCTCTACTCCTCCTCTCTCTTGGCGGTGATTCTTCTCTTCTACTTCTTCTTTTAGGAGAATATTCTCTTCTTTTGTAGGGTGCCGTACACTCATTGGAATAGTTTCTGGGTCTCCCACAATTGTAGCAATTGCGCTCTCGACTGGAAGATCTTTTGTCATTGTAGGACCTTGACTTAGAGCTTCTTTCTTTGCTTCTACTCTTGTAGAATTTGTTGAAATTCTTCACCATTAAGCTCAATTCTTCATTGAAGGTTTGTTTCTCACTTGATGATGTAGGGGCTTCACATGAGGCTTTGTAAGCACCACTTGACTTGTTGTGAAGTTCCTCCTTATCCTTGAGTGACATCTCATGAGCAACAATTCTACCAATGACCTCCGTTGGCTTGAGATTCTTGTAATTGGGCATCATTTGAATCAATGTGCACACAGTATCATATTTTCCATCCAATGCTCTTAGGATCTTCTTGATGATGAATCTGTCGGTCATCTCTTCACTCCCTAAGACGGCAATCTCATTGGTGATAAGAGCAAGCCTAGAGTACATTTCAGCGACACCTTCAGCATCCTTCATTTTGAACTTGTCAAGCTGACTTTGGAGCACATCCAACTTGGATTCCTTGACGGAGTCGGTACCTTCATGCATATCAATCAAAGTGTCCCAAATTTCCTTTGCATTCTCAAGACGGCTGATTTTGTTGAATTCTTCGGGGCACAAGCCATTGAAGAGGATATCACAAGCTTGAGTGTTGTATTGCAGCATCTTCAATTCATCCGGATTAGCTTCACGCTTCGGCTCTCTCCCATCAAAGAATTCACCTTGCAAGCCAATACAAACAATAGCCCAAACGGTGGGGTTATGTCCGAGAATATGCATTTTCATCTTATGCTTCCAACTAGCAAAATTAGTACCATCAAAGTAAGGACCTCTACGGTGATAATTTCCCTCGCTAGACGCCATACTCTCCTAGGTTGTGAAACCAAGGCTATGACCACCAAAAGCTATGGAAATCAAAGCAAATGGAGACCAAAGCTCTGATACCACTTATAGGACCTTGAAGTATGTCTAGAGGGGGGGGGTGATTAGACTACTTGACCAATTAAAAACTTAACATTTTCCCAATTTTAGAGTTTGGCAGATTTTAGCTATATTTGGACAAGTCAAGCAATCATCACACAATTCAAGCAAGCATGCAAAGAGTATATAGCAATGGAAATTAAAACATTCAACTTGCAAGAAAGTAAGGGGAAGGGTTTGGAGGATTCAAACGTAGTTGGAGACACGGATGTTTTTGGCGTGGTTCCGATAGGTGGTGCTATCGTACATCCACGTTGATGGAGACTTCAACCCACGAAGGGTAACAGCTGCGCAAGTCCACGAAGGGCTCCACCCAAGAAGGGTCCACGAAGAATCAACCTTGTCTATCCCACCATGGTCATCGGCCATGAAGGAGTTGCCTCACTAGCGGTAGATCTTCACGAAGTAGGCGATCTCCTTGCCCTTACAAACTCCTTGGTTCAACTCCACAATCTTGTCAGAGGCTCCCAAGTGACACCTAGCCAATCTAGGAGACACCACTCTCCAAGAAGTAACAAATGGTGCGTTGATGATGAACTCCTTGCTCTTGTGCTTCAAATGATAGTCTCCCCAACACTCAACTCTCTCTCATAGGATTTGGATCTGGTGGAAAGAAGATTTGAGTGGAAAGCAACTTCGGGAAGGCTAGAGATCAAGATTCATATGGTAGGAATGGAATATCTTGGCCTCAACACATGAGTAGGTGGTTCTCTCTTAGAACTGGTAAGTTGGAAGTGTAGGTTTGTTCTAATGGCTCTCTCCATGAATGAAGAGGAGGTGGATGGGTATATATAGCCTCCACACAAAATCTAACCCTTACACACAATTTACCAATCTCGGTGGGACCGAATCAACAAACTCGGTCGGACTGATTCAGTAAACCTAGTGACCGTTAGGATTTTCGGTGGGACCGAAATGTAACTCGGTAGGACCGATATGGTTAGGGTTAGGGCATAACGTAATCTCAGTGAGACCGATTACACAAACTCGGTGAGACCGATTTTGGTAATTAGCTAACCAAAGAGTTGGTTAGGTAAACTCGGTGGGACCGATTCGCTCTTTTCGGTGAGACCGAAATGTTACGAAGGGGAAACAGAGAGTTTACATTGCAATCTCGGTGGGACCGATTGCTCACTTCGGTTAGACCGAAATGTTATGAAGGGAAACAGAGAGATTACAATCCCATCTCGGTGAGACCGAGATCCCTATCGGTGAGACCAATTTGCCTAGGGTTTGTGGCAGTGGCTATGACATTTGAAATCGGTGGCGCCGGATAGAAAGAATCGGTGTGACCGATTTTGACTTTACGTTTGGGTCATATGAGGATGTGAGAAAGCAGTTGAGGGTATTTGGAGCATATCACTAAGCACATGAAGCAAGAGGCTCATTAAGCAACACCTCATCCCTCCTTGATAGTATTGGCTTTTCCTATAGACTCAATGTGATCTTGGATCACTAAAATGTAAAATGAAGAGTCTTGAGCTTTTGAGCTTGAGCCAATCCTTTGTCCTTGATATTTTGAGGGATCCACTTTCATCATCCATGCCATGCCGTTCATTGAGCTTTCTTGAAATAATTGTCTGGGAATAGCATTAGCTCAATGAGCTATATGTTGTTATGAATTACCAAAACCACCTAGGGATAGTTGCACTTTCAACTAGGAAAAGGGGGAAACCTACTCCTAGTAGGAGTAGGAATCCCCCCTTAGGGCGCGCCATAGGAGGCCAGCCGGCCCCCTCCCTCTACTCCTTTATATACGAGGGAGGGGGACACCCCATAGACACACAAGTTGATCAAGTTGATCTTTTAGCCGTGTGTGGTGTCCCCCTCCATAGATTTCCACCTCGGTCATATCGTCGTAGTGCTTAGGCGAAGCCCTGCGCCGGTAACTTCATCATCACCGTCACCACCCCCATCATGCTAACAAAACTCTCCCTCGACCTCAGCTGGATCTAGAGTTCATGGGACGTCACCGAGCTGAACGTGTGCAGATCGCGAAGGTGGCGTATCTTCTGTACTAGGACTGGTCGGATCGTGAAGACGTACAACTACATCAACCGCGTTGTCATAAGGCTTCCGTTTTCGGTCTACGAGGGTACATAGACAACACTCTTCCCTCTTGTTGCTATGCATCACCTAGATAGATCTTGCGTGATCGTAGGTTTTTTTTGAAATTACTACGTTCCCAAGAGTGGCATCCGATCCTGGTCTATGCGTAGATGTTATATGCACGAGTAGAACACAAAGAGTTGTGGGCGATAATAGTCATACTACTTACCATCATGTCATACTCTGATTCAACAGTATTGTTGGATGAAGCAGCCCGGACCGACATTACATGACCACGTTCTTGAGATTGGTTCTACCGACGTGCTTATGCACATAGGTGGCTGGCGGGTGTCTGTTTCTCCAACTTTAGTTGAATCGAGTGTGACTAAGCACGGTCCTTGTTGATGGTTAAAACAACACACTTGATGAAAAATCGTTGTGGTTGTGATGCGTAGGTAAGAACGGTTCTTGCTAAGCCCGTAGCAGACATGTAAAACTTGCAACAACAAAGTAGAGGACGTCTAACTTGTTTTTGCAGGGCTTGCTGTGATGTGATATGGTTAAGGCATGATGATATATAAATTGTTGTATGAGATGATCATGTTTGTAACAAAGTTATCGGCAACTGCCAGGAGCCATATGGTTATCGCTTTATTGTATGCAATGCAATCACCATGTAATTGTTTTACTTTATCGCTAAGCGGTAGCAATAGTTGTAGTAGCAATAGTTGGCGAGACGACAACGATGCTACGATGGAGATCAAGGTGTCGTGCCGATGACGATGGAGATCATGACGATGCTTCGGTGATGGAGATCATGAGCACAAGATGATGATGATGGCCATATCATGTCACATATTTTGATTGCATGTGATGTTTATGTTTTATGCATCTTATTTTTCTTAGAACGTCGGTAGCATTATAAGATGATCCCTTGCTAAATTTCAAGGTACAAGTGTTCTCCCTGAGTATGCACCGTTGCTACAGTTCGTCGTGCCGAGACACCATGTGATGATCGGGTGTGATAAGCTCTACGTTCACATACAACGGGTGCAAGTCAATTTTGCACACGCAGAATACTCGGGTTAAACTTGACGAGCCTAGCATATGCAAGTATGGCCTCGGAACACTGAGACCGACAGGTCGAACATGAATCATATAGTAGATATGATCAACATAGTGATGTTCATCATTGAAAACTACTCCATCTCACGTGATGATCAGACATGGTTTAGTTGATTTGGATCATGTGATCATTTAGATGACTAGAGGGATGTCTATCTAAGTGGGAGTTCTTAAGTAATATGATTAATTGAACTTTAATTTATCATGAACTTAGTACCTGATAGTATTTTGCATGTCTATGTTGTTGTAGATCAATGTTGTCTACTACACAACCTTCTTCTTGTAGACGTTGTTGGGCCTGCAAGTGCATAGGTTTGTAGGACAGTAGCAAATTTCCCTCAAGTGGATGACCTAAGGTTTATCAATCCGTGGGAGGCGTAGGATGAAGATGGTCTCTCTCAAACAACCCTGTAACCAAATAACAAAGAGTCTCTTGTGTCCCCAACACACCCAATACAATGGATAATTGTATAGGTGCACTAGTTCGGCGAAGAGATGGTGATACAAGTGCAATATGGATGGTAGATATAGGTTTTTGTAATCGGAAAATATGAAAACAGCAAGGTAACTAATGATAAAAGTGAGCACAAACGGTATTGCAATGATAGGAAACAAGGCATAGGGTTCATACTTTCACTAGTGCAAGTTCTCTCAACAATAATAACATAGATAGATCATATAACAATCCCTCAACATGCAACAAAGAGTCACTCCAGAGCCACTGATAGCGGAGAACAAACGAACAGATTATGGTAGGGTACGAAACCACCTCAAAGTTATCCTTTTTGTTCTATCTATTCAAGAGTCCGTAGTAAAATAACATGAAGCTATTCTTTCCGTTCAATCTATCATAGAGTTCATACTAGAATAACACCTTAAGACACAAATCAACCAAAACCCTAATGTCACCTAGATACTCCATTGTCACCTCAAGTATCCGTGGGCATGATTATACGATATGCATCACACAATCTCAGATTCATCTATTCAACCAACACAAAGTACTTCAAAGAGTGCCCCAAAGTTTCTACTGGAGAGTCAAGACGATAACGTATGCCAACCCCTATGCATAGGTTCATGGGCGGAACCCGCAAGTTGATCACCAAAACATACATCAAGTGGATCACGTGATATCCCATTGTCACCATAGATAAGCACGGCAAGACATACATCAAGTGATCTCAAATCATTAAAGACCCAATCCGACAAGATAACTTAAAATGGAAAACTCAATTCATCACAAGAGAGTAGATGGGGAGAAACATCATAAGATCCAACTATAATAGCAAAGCTTGCGATACATCAAGATCGTGCCATGAAGAGAACACGAAGAGAGAGATCAAACACATAGCTACTAGTACATACCCTCAGCCCCGAGGGTGAACTAATCCCTCCTCGTCATGGAGAGCGCCGGGATGATGAAAACGGCCACCATTGAGGGATTCCCCCTCCGGCAGGGTGCCGGAACGGGCTCCTGAGAGGTTTTTGGTGATCATAAGGCTTGCGGCGGCGGAACTCCCGATCTATCTTCGTCTTTGATGGTTTTAGCGTATATGGGAATATATAGGCGAAAGAAGTCAGTCGGGGGAGTCTCGATGGGCCCACGAGACAGGGGGGCGTGCCCTTCTATCTCCTGGCCTCCTCGAAGGTTCCCTGGCTTGTACTCCAAG
Source organism: Triticum aestivum (assembly GCF_018294505.1). Taxonomy (NCBI): domain Eukaryota; kingdom Viridiplantae; phylum Streptophyta; class Magnoliopsida; order Poales; family Poaceae; genus Triticum; species Triticum aestivum. The sequence goes on from NC_057798.1 coordinate 237,111,976, forward strand.
TCTCCCGGATCATGTTCGTTCCAATAATCACGCTGCCGAAGGTTTCATTCCATTTGGACTCTGTTTGATATTCCTTTTCTTTGAAATACTGAAACAGGCAATAAAACAACAATATGGGCTGGGCCTCCGGTTAATAGGTTAGTCCCAAAAGTAATATAAAAGTGTATAATAAAGCATGTAATCATTCAAAACAGATAATAAAATAGCATGAATGCTTCATAAATTATAGGTACATTGGAGACGTATCAGCATACCCAAGCTTAATTCCTCCTCGCCCTCGAGTAGGTAAATCATAAAAGAAAGAATTTATGAAGTGTGAATGCTAGCAGGTGCACAAGTTTGATCAATGATAATTTCAATCACCTTTTCTAGCATGATTATATGTCAAACACTAATTCATCTCATAAAACTTCTCACAATCAAGTAACAAGCTATTCACATGTTAAAGCATAGACCATAAACTTTCTTGAAAACTAGCAAACTTCATTCTCAGTCATCAAACAATTACAATTCATCTTATTTTCAGGAAGGGTCTATGTCAGAGCTTTGATTTAGCAAACTCCACATACTCAACTATCATATAGTCTTCTACAATTGCTAACACTCACGCAATACTTATGGTTATGGAGTTTTAATCGGACACTGAGAAATATAGGGGCTTATAGTGTTGCCTCCCAACGTATTCACCTTTGGGTGATGTCAACAATAATAGTTCATGCTAACTTACATAATTGGATATATATATCAGGATCTTTCCAACATGAGGTCCTTGCCAAAGGATAAAATGAAAAAGGGAAAGGTGAAGATCACCTTGACTCTTGCATAAAGTAAAAGACATAAAGTAAAAGATAGGCCCTTCGCAGAGGGAAGCAGAGGTTGTCATGCGCTTTTATGGTTGGATGCACAAAATCTTAATGCAAAAGAACGTCACTTTATATTGCCACTTGTATATGGACCTTTATTATGCAGCCCGTCGCTTTTATTGCTTCCATAACAAGATCGTATAAAGCTTATTTTCTTCACACTAATAGATCATACATATTTAGAGAGCAATTTTTATTGCTTGCACCGATGACAACTTACTTGAAGGATCTTACTCAATCCATAGGTAGGTATGGTTGACTCTCATGGCAAAATTGGGTTTAAGCATATTTGGAAGCACAAGTAGTATCTCTACTTGGTGCAAGGAATATGGCTAGCATGAGGGGGAAAGGCAAGCTCAACATGTTTGAATGATCCATGACAATATACTTTAACTGAGATGTGAGAAAACATAACCCATTACGTTGTCTTCCTTGTCCAACATCAACTCTTTAGCATGTCATACTTAATGAGTGCTCACAATTATAGAAGATGTCTATGATAGTATATTTATATGTAGAATCTCTCTTCCTTCAATATTCTTTCATGAATTGATCAACTGGCCAATACAATGCTTGCTAACCTTCAATAAATTTACAACCTCTACTTCTTAGATGTGAAGTCATTACTCCCCATGGGATAAGCAAATGAAACATATATAATTTCAGATTTATGACATTCAACTCATTCAACCATTTACTCATAGGATATAAGTGAAGCACACAAGTAAATGACAAACTACTCCAAAAAGATATAAGTGAAGATCAATGAGTAGTTAAATTATTATGTAGCTATGTGAAGACTCTCTCTTATTAAAGAATTTCAGATCTTGGTATTGTATTCAAACAACAAGCAAAACAAAATAAAATGATAAAGCAAGAATAGCACAACTTACGTGAAGAAGCAAAAAGTTAGGCTCAACCGATACTAACCGATAGTTGTTGAAGAAGAAAGATGGGATGCCTACCGGGGCATCCCCAAGCTTAGGTGCTTGAGACTTCTTGAAATATTATCTTGGGGTGCCTTGGGCATCCCCAAGCTTGAACTTTTGTGTCTCCTTAATTCCTCTCATATCATGGTTCCTCTTTTTATCAAAAGATTCATCCACACCAAACTCAACAAGAACTCGTGAGATAGGTTAGTATAAACCAATGCAAAACCTTATCATTTTCTACTGTAACAAATCACTAAAATTATTATTCAACATTGCATACTAAATGCCTCTGAATATTTAATACTCCCATCCTCAAATAGAATCATTAAACAAGCAAACATATGCAAACAATGCAAACATAACAGCAATCTACCAAAACAGTACAGTCTGTAAAGAATGCAGGAGTATCAATACTTCCCTAACTCCAAAAATTATGAGAGAAATATTACGCTGTAGAAGATTTATCAGAGCTCATTATGCAAAAAAAATTCAACATTATATCATGCTCTGACTTTTCTAGGGAATTTTTGCAACTGCGGTAAACTTTCTGTTTTCAAACAGCAACATGTATACTAGCAAAATAAGCATGGTAAAGGCTATCCTTGACATTTTTATTGAAAATAAAGATGCAAAAAATTATTATAAATAACAGCAAGCTAATACTAACAAAAGAAAATGACGCTCCAAGAAAAACACATATCATGTGGTGAATAAAAATATAGCTCCAAGTAAAGTTACCGATGAACGAAGACGAAAGAGGGGATGCCATCCGGAGCATCCCCAAGCTTAGGCTCTTGCCACTCCTTATTCCATAGTCCATCAAATCTTTACCCAAAACTTGAAAACTTCACAACACAAAACTCAACAGAAAACTCGTAAGCTCCGTTAGTATAAGAAAATAAAACCACCACTTAGGTACTGTAATGAACTCATTCTAAATTCATATTGGTGTAATATCTACTGTATTCCAACTTCTCTATGGTTCATACCCTCCGATACTACTCATAGATTCATCAAAATAAGCAAACAACACATAGAAAACAGAATCTGTCAAAAACAGAACAGTCTGTAGTAATCTGTATCAAACATATACTTCTGGGACTCCAAAAATCCTACAAAATTAGGAAGTCCTAAGAAATTTGTGTACCAATCCAGAGCAAAAAGAATCAGATCAGAAGCACGTTTCTGTGAATTAACAAAAGTAATTTACTCGATGCAAACGTTTCTGATTTCCAGAAGGATCAACACAACTATCACCGTAAGCTATCCTAGAGGTCTTACTTGGCACTTTATTGAAACAAAAGCTATAAAACATGATTACTACAGTAGCATAATCATGTGAACACGCAAAAGCAGTGAAGGTAAATATTGGGTTGTCTCCCAACAAGCGCTTTTCTTTAATGCCTTTCTAGCTAGGCATGATGATGACAATGATGCTCACATAAAAGATAAGAATTGAAACATAACGGGAGCATCATGAAGCATATGACTAGCACATTTAAGTCTAACCCATTTCCAACGCATAGGGATTTTGTGAGCAAACAACTTATGGGAACAATAATCAACTAGCATAGGACGGCAAAACAAGCATAGCTTCAAGACTTTAAGCACATAGAGAGGAAACTTGACATTATTGCAATTCCTACAAGCATATGTTACTCCCTCATAATAGTTTTCAGTAGCATCATAAATGAATTCAACAATATAACTAGCACCTAAAGCATTCTTTTCATGATCTACAAGCATAGAAAATTTACTACTCCCCACATAAGCAAAATTCTTCTCATGAATAGTAGTGGGAGCAAACTCAACAAAATAATTATCATGTGAGGCATAATCCAATTGAAAACTAAAATCATGATGACAAGTTTCATGGTTATCATTATTCTTAATAGCATACAAGTCATCACAATAATCATCATAGATAGCAACTTTGTTCTCATAATCAATTGGAACCTCTTCCGAAATAGTGGAATCATCACTAAATAAAGTTGACACTCTTCCAAATCCACTTTCATGTTCATCACAATAGGATTCAAAATCCTCCAAAATAGTGGGATCACTACTTCCTAAAGTTGACACTCTTCCAAACACACTTTCATCAATATAATCATCATAAATAGGAGGCATGCTTTCATCATAATAAATTTGCTCATCAAAACTTGGGGGACAAAAAACATCATCTTCATCAAACATAGCATCCCCAAGCTTGTGGCTTTGCATATCATTAGCATCATGGATATTCAAAGAAATCATACTAACAACATTGAAATCATGCTCATCATTCAAAGATTTAGTATCAAGCATTTTATATATTTCTTCTTCTAGCACTTGAGCACAATTTTCCATTTCATCGTACTCACGAAAGATATTAAAAAGATGAAGCATATGAGACAAACTCAATTCCATTTTTTTGTAGTTTTTCTTTTATAAACTAAACTAGTGATAAAACAAGAAACAAAAAGATTCGATTGCAAGATCTAAAGATATACCTTCAAGCACTCACCTCCCCGGCAACGGCGCCAGAAAAGAGCTTAGTTGACGGGGTGTGAGTGCCACTTACCTAGCCTCCCCGGCAACGGCGCCAGAAAAGAGCTTGATGTCTACTACACAACCTTCTTCTTGTAGATGTTGTTGGGCCTGCAAGTGCACAGGTTTGAAGGATAGTAGCAAATTTCCCTCAAGTGGATGACCAAAGGTTTATCAATCCGTGGGAGGTGTAGGATGAAGATGGTCTATCTCAAACAACCCTGCAACCAAATAACAAAGAGTCTCTTATGTCCCCAACACACCCAATACAATGGCAAATTGTATAGGTGCACTAGTTCGGCGAAGAGATGGTGATACAAGTGCAATATGGATGGTAGATATAGGTTTTTGTAATCTGAAAATATGAAAACATCAAGGTAACTAATGATAAAAGTGAGCACAAACGTTATTGCAATGATAGGAAACAAGGCATAGGGTTCATACTTTCACTAGTGCAAGTTCTCTCAACAATAATAACATAGATAGATCATATAACAATCCCTCAACATGCAACAAAGAGTCACTCCAGAGCCACTAATAGCGGAGAACAAACAAAGAGATTATGGTAGGGTATGAAACCACCTCAAAGTTATCCTTTCTGTTCTATCTATTCAAGAGTCCGTAGTAAAATAACATGAAGCTATTCTTTCCGTTCAATCTATCATAGAGTCCATACTAGAATAACACCTTAAGACACAAATCAACCAAAACCCTAATGTTACCTGGATACTCCACTGTCACCTCAAGTATCCGTGGGCATGATTATATGATATGCATCACACAATCTCATATTCATCTATTCAACCAACACAAAGTACTTCAAAGAGTGCCCCAAAGTTTCTATCGGAGAGTCAAGACGAAAACGTGTGCCAACGCCTATGAAAGGTTCATGGGCGGAACCCGCAAGTTGATCACCAAAACATACATCAAGTGGATCACGTGATATCCCATTGTCACCACAGATAAGCACGGCAAGACATACATCAAGTATTCTCAAATCATTAAAGACTCAATCTGACAAGATAACTTCAAAGGGAAAACTCAATTCATCACAAGAGAGTAGAGGGGGAGAAACATCATAAGATCCAACTATAGTAGCAAAGCTTGCGATACATCAAGATCATGACATGGAGAGAACACGAGAGAGAGAGAGAGAGAGATCAAACACATAGCTACTGGTACATACCCTCAGCCCCGAGGGTGAACTACTCCCTCCTCATCATGGAGAGCGTCGGGATGATGAAGATGGCCACCGTTGAGGGATTCCCCCTCCGGCAGGGTGCCAGAATGGGCTCCCGAGAGGTTTTTGGTGGCTACAGAGGCTTGCGGCGGCGGAACTCCCAATCTATCTTCATCTTCGATGGTTTTTTAGGGTATATGGGAATATATAGGCGAAAGAAGTTGGTCGGGGGAGTCTCGAGGGGCCCACAAGACAGGGGGACGCACCCAGGGGGTGGGCGCGCCGTCCTATCTCCTGGCCTCCTCGAAAGTTCCCTGGCTTGTACTCCAAGTCTCCCGGGTCATGTTCGTTCCAAAAATCACTCTGCCGAAGGTTTCATTCCGTTTGGACTCCGTTTGATATTCCTTTTCTTCAAAATACTGAAACAAACAATAAAACAACAATATGGGCTGGGCCTCCGGTTAATAGGTTAGTCCCAAAAGTAATATAAAAGTGTATAATAAAGCCCGTAATCGTTCGAACAAATAATAAAATAGCATGAATGCTTCATAAATTATAGATATGTTGGAGACGTATCAATAAATGGCCCGTGCTACCGTTCCTTTGAATTTTAATGTGTTCCTAGAGAAAGCTAAGTTGAAAGATGATGGCAGCACCTACACGGACTGGGTCCGTATCTTGAGGATTATTCTCATTGCTGCGCAGAAGAATTACATCCTGGAAGCACTGATAGGTGCCAGGCCTGCTGTAGATGCTACTGATGACGTTAAAAACGTCTGGCAGAGCAAAGCTGATGACTACTCGATAGTTCAGTGTGCCATGCTTTATGACTTAGAATTGGGATTTCAAAGACGTTTTGAACATCATGGAGCATATGAGATGTTCCAAGAGTTGAAGTTAATATTTCAAGCAAATGCCCGAGTTGAGAGATATGAAGTCTCTAACAAGTTCTATAGCTGCAAAATGGAGGAGAATAGTTCTATCAGTGAACACATACTCAGAATGTCTGGGTACCATAACCACTTGACTCAGCTGAGAGTTGATCTTCCAGTTGATTGTGTCATTAACAGAGTTCTTCAATCACTGCCACCAAGATATACAGGCTTCGTGATGAACTATAATATGCAAGGGATGAACAAGACTATTCTCGAGCTCTTCGCAATGCTAAAGGCTGCGGAGGTAGAAATCAAAAAGGAGCATCAAGTGTTGATGGTCAACAAGACCAATAGTTTCAATAAAAAGGGCAAAGGGAAGAAGGGGAACTTCAAGAAGAACGGCAAAAAGGTTGCTGCTCAAGAGAAGAAACCCAAGTCTGGACCTAAGCCTGAAACTGAGTGCTTCTACTGCAAAGGGACTGGTCACTGGAAGCGGAACTGCCCCAAGTATTTGGCGGATAAGAAGAATGGCAAAGTGAAAGGTATATTTGATATACATGTTATTGATGTGTACTTAACTAATGCTCGCAGTAGCGCCTAGGTATTTGATACTGGTTCTGTTGCTCATATTTGCAACTCGAAACAGGGGCTACGGATTAAGTGAAGATTGGCTAAGGACGAGGTGACGATGCGTGTGGAAATGGTTCCAAGGTCGATGTGATCGCTGTCGACACGCTAGCTCTACATCACCATCGAGATTAGTTCTAGACCTGAATAATTGTTATTTGGTGCCAGCGTTGAGCATGAACATTATATCTGGATCTTGTTTAATGCGAGACGGTTATTCATTTAAATCGGAGAATAATGGTTGTCCTATTTATATGAGTAATATCTTTTATGGTCATGCACCCTTGCTGAGTGGGATATTTTTGTTGAATCTTGATAGTGATGATACACATATTCATAATATTGAAGCCAAAAGATGCAAAGTTAATAATGATAGTGTAACTTATTTGTGGCACTACCGTTTGGGTCATATCGGTGTAAAGCGCATGAAGAAACTCCATGCCGATGGACTTTTGGAATCACTTGATTATGAATCACTTGGTGCTTGCGAACCATGCCTTATGGGCAAGATGACTAAAACTCCATTCTCCGGAACAATGGAACGAGCTACTGACTTATTGGAAATAATACATACGGATGTATGCGGTCCAATGAGTGTTGAGGCTCGTGGTGGGTATCGTTATTTTCTTACCTTCACAAATGATTTGAGCAGATATGGTTATATCTACTTGATGAAACATAAGTCTGAAACATTTGAAAAGTTCAAAGAATTTCAGAGTGAAGTGGAAAATCATCGTAACAAGAAAATAAAGTTTCTATGATCTGATCGTGGAGGAGAATATTTGAGTTACGAGTTTGGTCTTCATTTGAAACAACATGGGATAGTTTCACAACTGACGCCACCTGGAACACCACAGCGAAATGGTGTGTCCGAACGTCATAACCATACTTTATTGGATATGGTGCGGTCTATGATGTCTCTTACTGATTTACCGCTATCGTTTTGTGGTTATGCTTTAGAGACGACTGCATTCACTTTAAACAGGGCACCATCAAAATCCGTTGAGACGACGCCTTATGAACTATGGTTTGGCAATGAACCAAAGTTGTCGTTTCTTAAAGTTTTGGTCTGCGATACTTATGTGAGAAAGCTTCAACCTGATAAGCTCGAACCCAAATCGGAGAAGTGCGTCTTCATAGGATACCAAAGGAAACTGTTGGGTACACCTATCACAGATCCGAAGGCAAAATATTTGTTGCTAAGAATGGATCCTTTCTAGAGAAGGAGTTTCTCCGAAAGAAGTGAGTGGGAGGAAAGTAGAACTTGATGAGGTAATTGTACCTTCTCCCTTATTGGAAAGTAGCTCATCACAGAAATCAGTTCCAGTGATTCCTACACCAATTAGTGAGGAAGCTAATGATGATGGTCATGAAACTTCAGATGAAGTTACTACTGAACTTCGTAGGTCTTCCAGAGTAAGATCCGCACCAGAATGGTACGGTAATCCTGTTCTGGTCATGTTACTAGACCATGATGAACCTACGAACTATGAGGAAGCGATGATGAGCCCAAATTCCGCGAAATGGCTTGAAGCCATGAAATCTGAGATGGGATCCATGTATGAGAAGAAAGTGTGGACTTTGGTGGACTTGCCCGATGATTGGCAAGTTATAGAAAATAAATGGATCTTTAAGAAGAAGACCGACACAAACGGTAATGTTACTGTTTACAAAGCTCGACTTGTTGCGAAAGGTTTTCCACAAGTTCAAGGAGTTGACTACGATGAGACTTTCTCACCCGTAGCGATGCTTAAGTCTGTCCGAATCATGTTAGCAATTGCTGCATTTTATGATTATGAAATTTGCCAAATGGATGTCAAAACCGCATTCCTGAATGGATTTCTGGAAGAAGAGTTGTATATGATGCAACCAGAAGGTTTTGTCGATCCAAAGGGTGTTAACAAAGTGTGCAAGCTCCAGCGATCCATTTATGGACTGGTGCAAGCCTCTGGGAGTTGGAATAAACGCTTTGATAGTGTGATCAAAGCATATGGTTTTATACAGACTTTTGGAGAAGCCTGTATTTACAAGAAAGTGAGTGGGAGCTTTGTAGCATTTCTGATATTATATGTAGACGACATATTGTTGATTGGAAATGATATAGAATTTCTGGATAGCATAAAAGGATACTTGAATAAAAGTTTTTCAATGAAAGACCTTGGTGAAGCTGCTTATATATTGGGCATCAAGATCTATAGAGATAGATCAAGACGCTTAATTGGACTTTCACAAAGCACATACCTTGATAAAGTTTTGAAAAAGTTCAAAATGGATCAAGCAAAGAAAGGGTTCTTTCCTGTATTACAAGGTGTGAAGTTGAGTCAGACTCAATGCCCGACCACTGCAGAAGATAGAGAGAAAATGAAAGATGTTCCCTATGCTTCAGCCATAGGCTCTATCATGTATGCAATGCTGTGTACCACACCTGATGTGTGCCTTGCTATTAGTTTAGCAGGGAGGTACCAAAGTAATCCAGGAGTGGATCAGTGGACATCGATCAAGAATATCCTGAAATACCTGAAAAGGACTAAGGATATGTTTCTCGTTTATGGAGGTAACAAAGAGCTAGTCGTAAATGGTTACATCGATGCAAGCTTTGACACTGATCCGGATGACTCTAAGTCGCAAACCGGATACATATTTTTATTGAATGGAGGAGTTGTCAGTTGGTGCTGTTCCAAGCAAAGCATCGTGGTGGGATCTACGTGTGAAGCAGAGTACATTGCTGCTTCGGAAGTAGCAAATGAAGGAGTTTGGATGAAGGAGTTCATATCCGATCTAGGTGTCATACCTAGTGCATCGGGTCCAATGAAAATCTTTTGTAACAATACTGGTGCAATTGCCTTGGCAAAGGAATCCAGATTTCACAAGAGAACCAAGAACATCAAGAGATGCTTCAATTCCATCCGTCATCAAGTGTCGGAAGGGGACATAGAGATTTGCAAGATACACACGGATCTGAATGTTGCAGGCCCGTTGACTAAGCCTCTTCCACGAGCAAAACATGATCAGCACCAAAGCTTCATGGGTGTTAGAATCATTACTATGTAATCTGGATTATTGACTCTAGTGTAAGTGGGAGACTGAAGGAAATATGCCCTACATGCAATAATAAAGTTATTATTTATTTCCTTAATTCATGATAAATGTTTATTATTCATGCTAGAATTGTATTCACCGGAAACTTAGTACATGTGTGAATACATGGACAAAACATATAGTCCCTAGTATGCCTCTACTTGACTAGCTCGTTAATCAAAGATGGTTATGTTACCTAACCATAGACATGTGTTGTCATTTGATGAACGTGTTCAAATCATTAGGAGAATGATGTGATGGACATGACCCATCTGTTAGCTTAGCATTAGGATCATGTTAGTTTCATTGCAACTGCTTTCTTCATGACTTATACAAGTTCCTCAGACTATGAGATTATGCAACTCCCGAATACCGGAGGAACACTTTGTGTGCTACAAAACGTCACAACATAAATGGGTGATTATAAAGGTGCTCTACAGGTGTCTCCGAAGGTGTTTGTTGGGTTGGCATAGATCGAGATTAGGATTCGTCACTCCATGTTTCAGAGAGGTATCTCTGGGCCCTCTCAGTAGTACTCATCACTATAAGCCTTGCAAGAGTTGTGACTAATGAGTTAGTTACGGGATGAAGTATTACAGAACGAGTAAAGAGACTTGCCGGTAACGAGATTGAACTAGGTATTGAGATACCGACGATCGAATCTCGGGCAAGTAACATACCGATGACAAAGGGAACAATGTATGTTGTTATGCGGTTTGACCGATAAAGATCTTCGTAGAATATGTAGGGACCAATATGAGCATCTAGGTTCCGCTATTGGTTATTGACCGGAAGTGAGTCTCGGTCATGTCTACATAGTTCTCAAACCCGTAGGGTCCGCACGCTTAACATTTGATGACGATCAGTATTATGAGTTTATGTGTTTTGATGTACCAAAGGTTGTTCGGAGTCCTGGATGTGATCACGGACATGACAAGGAGTCTCGAAATGGTCGATACATGAAGATTGATATATTAGAAGTTTATGTTTGGACACCAGAATGGTTTCGTATGAGTTTGGGCATTTACCGGAGTACCGGGAGGTTACCGGAACCCCCGGGGCTTAATGGGCCTACATGGGCTTTAGTGGAAGAGAGAGGAGGCGGCCAAGAGGAGGGGCGCCCCCCAAGCCCAATTCGAATTGGGAAGGGGCCGACCCCCCTTTCCTTCTTCTCCTCTTCCCCTTCCTTCCCCCTCCTAGTTGGACTAGGAACAGGGGGAAACCTACTCCTAGTAGGAGTAGGAATCCCCCATTGGGGCGCGCCATAGGAGGCTAGCCGGCCCCCCTCCTCCTCTCCTTTATATACGGGGGAGGGGGGCACCCCATAGACACACAAGTTGATCTTTTAGCCGTGTGCGATGCCCCCCTTCACAGATTTCCACCTTGGTTATATCATCGTAGTGCTTAGGCGAAGCCCTGCGCCGGTAACTTCATCATCACCGTCACCACATCGTCGCGCTGATGAAACTCTCCCTCGATCTCAGCTGGATCCAGAGTTCGTGGGACATCACCGAGTTGAACGTGTGCAGATCGCGGAGGTGCTGTATCTTCGGTACTAGGATCAGTCGGATCATGAAGACGTATGACTACATCAACCGCGTTGTCATAACGCTTCCGCTTTCGGTTTACGAGGGTATGTAGACAACACTCTCCCCTCTCGTTGCTATGCATGACCTATATAGATCTTGCGTGATCGTAGGAATTTTTTTAAAATTACTGCGTTCCCAACAGTAGTAACATAGACTAATAACATCTGCATATTACTAGTCTAAGTTACTACACATTGTGACTAGTCTAGTAGCCACCTTTATAGTGGGGAGTAACATATGTGGTGCCATGCAATACTACATTTATTAGATTGTAGACTTATCTTGTCTTGATATGTGTGATGTTACTCATACTATGAGTAACTAGCTATATTACCACATGTCTCTTTTTCTCATTAATTACTTACCATATCATCTATTTTGCTTAGAGATGTGTAAGGCTAGCCATAGTGGGGGTAACATAAGTAGTAATATGTATTTGGGACTTGCAAACGTGCTTATGTGACAGGTAATTAAAGAAGAGAGAGATAGTTATAGTAACATAGATAGATACCATAACATAATAAATGTGATGCTACTATGTGCCATGCATGACAATAAATGAGACCATCTATGATACTACTAGATGATACTATGCACTATAGAGGTAGTAACATAGACTAGTAACATATGCATGTTACTAGTCTAAGTTACTCCCCACTATGACCAGCCTAATGTTACCACCTATGCTACTCTTATCGTGGGTAGTCTTACTCTCATTGTGGAGTACCTACGCGACTAGTAAGTGTGTGCATGGCTAAGCTATTAGTGCATTAGTTATTTCCAGAAAAGGTAATTGAACCAGATCAACCACAGGTTAATACGCAACTTAACGACCCATGCTATCTAGTGTAGTAGTACATCTACCCTGCTACTACCTTTGTCCTGGTTTACTGGTTCCTTTTATAATTCATGCTAAATTTTAACCAAAAATTTAACTAATGAAATGTTAATACATGTCAATAAAAGTTATATAGCTCATTGGATGCTCCACCAGCAAGCGGTCGTAGCATCAATTGTTCCACAAAATTAAACACGAATTTGCACGCCGTATATAGCTCATTGGATGCTCCATGTGAACTTGCAGCAAGGCGAGAATAAAGAGGATGCATGCAATACAACGAAAAAAAATTCTATGAGGTCTAAAGGCATCTTCAACTGCAACCCGCAAATTTCCTTCTGCATCCATTCACGGATAAAGGGGACCAGTCCGTGGACAAGGATGTGGGAGACCGACATCCAACGCTAGCTGCATATATTTGACCAACAATTCGAACCAACTTCACGTAATTCGATCAAATTATATTCAAGTTCAGATATAATTTACATGAAAAGGTCAATATTGCGACCGTTTAACTAAAAAACTAGAAAAAAACTAAACCATATACTGGACGATCACCTCGTACACGTGGTCGTTGTGGCCCACCATACCGCCTTCTCCATCGGTGTCGCCGTCGTCGTCGTTGTGGACCCTCCAACGGTGTAGGGCGTCGGAGGACCGCGTCAGCCTTGTCCGGCGGCTGCCTGCCGCTCGCGGAGGAGCCGCTCCGCCTCCTGCTGCGCTGTGCGGAGTGCCACCGCGGCCACTGTCGACATGGCCTTCGGAGCCCTGGCCGCGGCAAGCGTTGGCGAAGAGGTCGCTAAGCGACCACTCCTCGCCAATCCTGGCGAGCTCGCCATCAAGGCGGCGGCGACACCTGGCGGCCGTCTCCGCGGTTGTCAAAGAGCGGCCGAGCACCCACGCGACGACGAGGTCTGGGTCGTTGCGGACCCAGTCCAACGCCACGTTGCTCTTGGCGAACGGGGAGCGACGACTTGCATTCCGCCGGTCGTACCGCTCTTGTTGTCGAGCCGCACGCTCTGCCTCAGGCACGACGACCCTCGAGCCCGAGGGACTGCCGAGGTAGTGGAGGAGGCGGCCCTGCGCCTTCTTGATCGCGGGAGACGGCTCCTTCTTGATGGCGAGGTGGTGGCGGTGCGACGGCGTGTCGAGGCGGCCGTACCGACTGTGTGGCGGGGACGCAGACTCCTCCTTTACGCGGCATCAGATCTGGACGCCGCGGTGGTGCGGGTGCGAGGCCGGCTCCTCCTTCACGCATCGTCCGATCTGGATGCCGCGGTTGTGTCGGGATGAGGCTGACTCCTTCACCGGTAGGAGCGTGGATGCCGGCTCGGTCTTGACGCGGTGGCGCGGCGGGGAGGCCGCAGTTGGTTACCTGCGTCTACATTGAAACGGTGACCGTCGAGAGGTCGCGTCGGTCAGTGCCGCCCTCCATCCCTCCGCGGTCACATCACGACATCAATGCCGACCTCCGCGTGTTCTGGGCCGGTATGAATGCGGTGCGTTAAGTGACGCCTGCATCGGAAGGAAAGCATGGAAGGGGCGGGTGACGGGTTTTTGATGGATTAGGGCAGTCAAAAGCGTGCGTGGGATCTGTCTGGATTCCCGCAAATCTTCCCACGTTTGTCTCCGCTTTGCTGGAGAAATCGCGTCCGAACTTGTAGACCAATACAAGACTTGCGGAAAGTTTGGGGATCCATCTTAGAGATGCCCTAACCTCCTTGGTATGCCAGAGTTAGAGGTACAACCTCTTCATAGAGTGTAGGATTACTACGATCTCATAAATGTAGCAGTCTGGTCCTTTTGAGCCAAGGACTTAAACAATTGCAACATCAAATTTAAGGAACTGTAAGATCCTATAAGAGCAAGCATAATAAGATGACGTAAGCGGACTATAAGGATTTAAATATTACATTGTTGCTGAGTTGAAAGAGTGAAAAGAGGAGAGAGAAGAGAAGCGGGTTGTAGACTTACGGCGGCTGTAACATGAGCTTCAAGGAAGTTTGAGAGAGTGAAAAGATGGGCCATATGCTGATAAAGTATTACTTTCTTATAGCTAACTATTATACGTGTTGGCTATTAGATTGGTTATATATGACATGGCAACTTGCTATAGCTAGCAGTTGGCAATATTATTAACCATGCTCTAAGAATTCTTCAAACCAACAAACACATTTTCAGTGGGATGAGTCGCGTTGACGATGAGACGTCTACGGTAATTTCGTAAATCTCAAGATGATATGCCGGCTCAGTCTCTCAAAGATGCTTACAGGGGTAGGGTATACGTGTGTCCGTTTATAATGATGAATGTATGCGCGTATGTATGAGCGCTTGTGTCTGTATAGTGTTAAAAAACGCTAGAATTTGTGAGGAAGGATAACTGGCAATCGACTCAAAGTTTGTTGCATGCAAAGCATGCATGCATGCATGCATGGGAGTTGTGGATGGAGTCTGTAGAACCAATCTTGCTCGCATCAGCTGACGTGCTGACGTACGCTCCCAGATTTTTGAAAGTAGCGGTCAGTTTTCTTGTTTATTTGTCTCCATCAGCCACGCGCAGAAGGAACCATGGAAAGAAAAAGATTAATTTGTCCATGCGGAAATGAAGGGGAGATGGATCGCTAGAGTATGTCCGTGCATATCGGTGTATGGCCCGCAGAAAAATAATAAAGTGTGCGTGCGTGTGGCACTGCAGGCCGGGATAACCTACGCCTAGCGTCCCTGTGGCCCTCAGCAGCGTTCGTGGCCTTTTCGCAAAAGAAAGCAAGGGGTTCAAAATATCAGCGTGCGGTGTTAATAAATCCCATGGGATGGCTTCTGAAGAAAACGTTTTTTGATGGATTTGCTAATGACAATTAGCAAAGCCACATCCAATTCTTATATTATTTGATTAACCAAACAGAAAAAATATATAAAATATCCCCACAACTCTCTGTGTAAGATTCAATGATGTAGGAGTTAGATGAGACATAGTTATTTCTTATCTACCACCTTCATCCAAAATATGAGACGTTTTAATAGGCTATAGTTTAGATGAGAGCTTCTACCAAAAAGCTGTGACAAGAAAAAGGAGAAGAGAGAGCATATGCGTTGGTGTGGCATGTGTTGCTGTTACGGCATATTTTACACTAACAAAGTCCCTGTCATCTTAATTAGAAGGCATTAACACCAGCTGGTTTGGTCAATCACTTATCTTGGTCCCGCTGTCAACTCTCCTTTGTTATATTGAATGACTATGATTTTTCTTGAAAAATATAAACCATATGTTCGCACGAGGAGAAAAATATCGGAATTGATCTCTGGGCAAGCAATCGATTGAATCGCATCATTGCAGGGGGCATCAGAAAGTGGCCCCCCTTGCGCAGTTGTAGCCTCATGCACCATGCATGCATGCACGCCACACCTTTTAAAATGGGCGAGGTTGACATGCATGCACCACATCGCATGCATGTGCCATGTGGTCGGTAGCGCCGTCCCTATTCAGGAGTATCGTTCCTAATTACTCTACCCCACACATTTATATGTGTACACAGAAATAATAGCTTTAAATTGTTTTCGTACGAGTAGGGTTTTCAGGACATCGTACGAGTAGTTTTTTCTAGGGCATCGTACGACTAGGTCATAGCTTCCAAATGCACGCAAGAAGTGGCTCTTGCGTCCAATTGTGATATGGTGTTATGATGATAGAACAAAAGTAAAATGACCAAATAAACAGTGTTCATTATTCACGATTGAGTTTACAAATTTATAGTCCCTGAAATAAAAGAAGCTTTGGAAAATCTAGTTTTTTAGTTGTCCCTATATATTCTACTCCCTCTGTTCATAAATATAAGATGTTCTACTCCATCTCTTCACTTTTTATAAAACCTTGAAGACATTTCAGACAATGTGCAAAAAAAAAACCATTTTGAGTTGTCTGAAACGACTTATAAAAGTGAATGGAGTGAGGATGTATACATATATGTTTTTGTGTGTTAGTTTATTCATCTCGATCCATGTGTAGTCTATATTTAAATATCCAAAACGTCATTTATGAACAGTTAGGCTACTTGAAGTGAGGAGCATCATACATAAAAGGAAGTGATGTCAGTATTAAAGTAGTAAAAACACGGTCTTTCGAAAGGACAATCTTACCGGTAGATGCAAAGAGCACCTCAGTTGAAATTGCCAAAGAACCAACCCCACCTCACATAACACACACTCTCGGGGATAGTACCTCTACTGTGATAGACAGAGAACCAGTTACACCCCATCTAACTCCAACCCCAATAGATAGTCCCGGTTCCAACTGACACAACACCATCTCCGCTGGAGAGCACCCAAACATGACTGGTTAGTAACGCAACTACAGTGCCCAAAGCATCAAGAGCACCACGGAGAACCCCAACTACACAAGGTAGCACACTTATTCATGTGGACTTAGCACCACTAGTCATCCATAGCTTAGCAAGAGTTGCTTTCGATGCTGTTAAAACCTATGTGTGTATCTTTCCATCATGAAAATATTATATTAGAGACGTAGAAAAATACCAATTTCAGGTTTTCTTCAGGAGTTATGTGTAAGTAATTTTATTCGTGGCAATTACTTTGCTTTGCCCCATACTTTCTAGTTACCCGATAGTTATAACCCAACAAATGTTCTCATTTTTTTCTGTAGATAATGATCGATTTTTTTGTTTGAAAAAATCCCCACCATGTATTATTTAACTTAAAATGTTCGTACAATCATTCATTACAAAATTAGCCACACAGGGCGGAATAGAACTAAAAATAATTCCATCAGACCTATTATCAAAACTAAACTTAGCAATCTCATGAGCCACCATATTAGCCCTCCTATTGATCTTGGATATCTGAAACTTCACTAGTAGCTTCGATACATTGACCGCCTCCTTCTTTAGGTCGACAAGGGGAGACTTGTCAAAGCAATCTCTTCCAAAAACAGAAGCCACAGAAGAACAATCAGTTTCCAAAATGATGGGCATGTCAAGAGTGATACCGATATACAAGCCAGATAGTGCCGCCCTAAGTTCCACTTCCTTGGCGCTATAGCAAGCTCCGACATAATCCCACGATGAAATAACAACTTGTCCACAATGGTTTCTGAAAATCACCCCACACTCGCAACTTTAATGGCCTCCACAAAACTTGGATCGACATTAATCTTGAAGAACTCTGAGTTGGGAGGCTTCTAAGAGATAGAATTCCTCTCGATAATGGTGGTTGGCTGAACCTCCCCCACCACTGCTTACCTTTGTTGCACATATCCACCTGCATGTTTGCATGACAGGATGAGAAAGATGCCAGTAATTTTCTACAAAGCTCACAAATGCCGAGATGGATTCCTTTCCCTTTCCAAAGATCAAATCATTCCTCAAATGCCAAGCTCTCTAGAACATGAATAACGTTTGCTCACACACCGTCGGATTTAATTGATCCAATAAAATAAGAAACCAGATGGGCAACATGTGCTAATTCTTGTGCTATCTTCTAGAATGTTGTGCGGCAGTACCAGCATTACCCGAAGAAAACATACTTCATTGTCAAGGAAACTCATGGAGTTCCCTTACTTTCTCCAAAGCAGCATTTACGAGGCGATGACTGGAGGCGCCTTGTTCTTCTCTGGTGCAGACTCAAGAATCAAGTATGGTGACGCCTGCAAGCCAAACAGGATTATGTACCACTTTCGGGAAAGTATTCCAATTAGTTATCGTCCCAACAAAGAACGGAAGAGATTATTTATATTGGCGCTTCAGTCACACATAAGGTGTCATAATTCTTTTGTGAAGTAACTGCTTGTGCTTCTACAAATATTGTTACTATCCTAGTGACAGATAAACCAGAGTGACAAGGATAAAAGGGTAAAAGTAACGACGGTAAAACACTTAAAAATAAATAACATAAATACACGTGAAAGTAGAGTTGTGTTTCATGCAATGGAGAGATTAGGTGCAGAGAGAACTCGGCTCACGGTAAGTATATGTAGGATCGAAAGTATGTCTAGAGGGGGGGGGGTGATTAGACTACTTGACCAAATAAAAATCTAGCCTTTTTCCAATTTTATGTCTTGGAAGATTTTAGCAACTTAGCACTTGTCAAGCAAACAACATACACATGCAATTCTAAGAGTGTAGCAACGGAATGTAAATCATTGCATATGAAGGTAAAGGGGAGGAGTTTGGAGGGAGCAAATGCAATGTGGACACGGAGATTTTTGGCGTGGTTCCGATAGGTGGTGCTATCGTACATCCACATTGATGGAGACTTCAACCCATGAAGGGTAACAGTTGCGCGAGTCCACGGAGGGCTCCACCCACGAAGGTTCCACGAAGAAGCAACCTTGTCTATCCCACCATGGCCATCGCCCACGAAGGACTTGCCTCACTTGGGTAGATCTTAACGAACTAGGCGATCTCCACAATCTTGATGGAAGCTCCCAAGGGACACCTAACCAATCTAGGAGATACCATTCTCCAAAAGGTAATAGATGGTGTGTTGATGATGAACTCCTTGCTCTTGTGCTTCAAATAATAGTCTCCTCAACACTCAACTCTCTCTCACAGATTTGGCTATGATGGAAAGATGATTTGAGTGGAAAGCAACTTGGGGAAGGCTAGAGATCAAGATTCTTGTGGTTGGATTGGAATGTCTTGGTCTCAACACATGAGTAGGTGGTTCTCTCTTAGAAAATGAGTAGTGGAAGTGTAGGCATGTTCTGATGGCTCTCTGTCAGATGGAGAAGGGGTGGAGGGGTATATATAGCCTCCGCACAATATCTAACCGTTACACACAAATTCCCAAACTCGGTGGGACCGAATGGTTAAACTCGGTCAGATCGACTTGGTTCAAAATGTGAACGTTAGGCATTTCGGTGGGACCAACAACATCAAATCGGTGAGACCGATGCGCTAGGGCTAGGGCAAAACCTCATCTCGGTGAGAACGATGACATGAACTCGGTGAGACCGATTTCAGCAATAAGCAAACAGACACTTGGTCAGGAAAACTCGGTGGGACCGGTCGCTCATCTCAGTTAGACCAAAACATTACGAAAAGGAAACAGAGAGTTTGCAATGCCAACTCAGTGGGACCGATCGCTCACTTTGGTTAGACCGAAACGTTACGAAGGGAAGCAAAGAGTTTGCATTCCCATCTCGGTGAGACCAAGATCCCTATCGGTAACTGATTAGGGTTTGTGGATATGACTATGTCAAGTGAACTCGGTGGCACCGGATAGATCAAATCGGCGGGGCTGAGTTTGACTTTAGGTTTAGGACATATGTGGAAATGAGAAAGTGGTTGAGGGATTTTGGAGCATATCACTAAGCATTTTGAGCAAGCAAGCCATTAAGCAACACCTCATCCCCTTTTAATAGTATTGGCTTTTCCTATGGACTCAATGTGATCTTGGATCACTAAAATGAAAATGTGGAGTCTTGAGATTTTGTCAATATGTGTCCTTAGCATTTTGAGGGGTCCACATCTCTAGTCCATGCCATACCAATCATTGAACTTTCTGAAACATTGATCTTGGAAGAATATTAGTTCAATGAGCTATATGTTGTTATGGATTACCAAAACCACCCGTGGATTAGTTGCACTTTCAGTCTCCCCCTTTTTGGTAATTGATGACAACATATAGATCAAAGGAGGTGCAACAGAGGCTGTAGCTGCTGGTGCTGATGTAGTAGCCCTTGAGTCAATGGTTGGCACAACTGTAGACCTTTGTGCCCTTGGTACTCTCTGAAAAGCTTCAGTAGTATTTCTCCCTCTTCTCTCTTCAGCTTCATCCTGGAGTTGCTGAATTGCAGTCTGGATCATTGTGACCTTCAAGTCTAGATCACAGAATTTAGTCTCAATGATCCTCTCTAGACTCTCTTGGTTTTGGGTTAGGGTTGCCAACCCTTTCTCAATCCTCAAAGTTGCTTGAATGAGATAGCCGAGTTGATCTTGCTTGGATTTCAGGAAAGTCTGAGAAGCTTCTTCAGCACTTGGTGGCTTGGCTGCCTTCTCTGCTCTAGCTTTTTCCTTCTTCTCCTGTGCCTGCACAGATGTGGGATGGGATGGATCCATGACAACCACATTATCTTCAAACTCTAGCAGCAGGGAAAGATGTTCCTTATCCATAAGATACATGCCCTTGCCCATCTTGGAGTTGATGAGCATTTGAATTTGTGGAGCATAGCCACATGATCTCTTCTAGTCTATTGTTGTCCTCTTGATTATCTCAACAATCAATGTCATCACTTTGAACTTTTCAGGCACATCAAACATATGCAACAAATTTTTTGAGTGTCGTCTGATCATCCTGTCATCTCCAGACTTGGGTAGCAAAGTGTGTTTGAGAATTGTGTTGATGGTTGGCATACCTGACAGCAGATAATACACAGACCCAAACTTGTGGGTGTCCAAGGCAGCATCTGGAATTTCCTTGTACATGTGAGCCATTGAGTCATGTCCCTTCCTTGGCTTAGCATATACATCAGTATCATCCTCATGCTCTTCTGGGGCATTTATAAGCTTTTCCCACTCAGACACAGTTGATTGGTACTTGGTACCCTCTGTCATCCAAACAATTTTACCATCAGGGTAAAAGTGTGTTGTGGAGTAAAACTGCATGATCAACTCATCATCCATTTTGTCAGCTTCTGGCCAACAAATGCATCAACTCCTATTAACCTGAAGCTCTCATGGACTCTTGGGAAATGATCTTCATTGCTATCAATGTACTCCCAGTCGACCCATCTCATGTCACTTACTATAGGCTTCTTGTCAAGCAGCACAGTCTCATAGAAGTCTTGTTGTTCCTTTGTTGTGGAACCTGTAATTAATAGTTGTTCTCCTTCTAATGGCACCTACATCCTTTCTGAGCTTCATGTTTTCAGCAATAGGATATGTGTCATCGTGGTCAGGAATCTTGGGCTTCAACTTTCTAAGTACTTGCCCATCCTCTTCTTCTTCCACTTCAGGCACTGGGGCCTTGTTCTTCTCAGCAGCTGAAATGTTTCTGGTGGATCTCTTGGGGGCTTGAGAAGCAGCCTTGGGGGCAGATTTGGGCTTTGAAGGAGCAACCCCTGATCTGATTGCATACCCCATTAGCTTATGAGATTTTGTAGGAGGTGCATCTTGCTCTTCTTCCTCTTTTGGGTCTCTGATCGTAGAAGATCTCCCAATGACTCTGGCCATTGCCTTCTTGACCATCTCCTTCCTCTTTTTACCCTCACCAGCCTCCTTGGGTTCAAGAGTGAACTCCATGGTTTCTTTGGTTGAGGCTCTGGCTTTGAACATGGGAACTCTTCTTACTGGAGCTTTTTTCTTCAACCCTGGCTTAAGATTAGCAACAATGCCAGTTTCCTTCTTGTCACCTTTCCTCTTGGAATTTACTTCCTCATCAATCACAAAATCCTCATCCTCAGAATCAAATGTCTTTTTCTTCCTCTGCCTAGTTGCAGCTTTGGGTAGGTTGCTGGGAGTGCTTCTGCTCCCATCATCATAACTGCTCTCAAAGGGACTAGTGCCCTCACTCATGTGAACTTGTTCCTCAGACATATTCTGGCTGTCACTGTTGTCAGACATTGCTGCAAGCTAAAGGTTGACCCTGTGAATAGATATAGATGAGATAGAGTGGATGAGCATCACAAAGTGTAGAGATTTTGCAAAACAATTGAGCCAAAAACTTAGTTTTAGTTTTCTACTGAAGTCATTTTGGAGCTACCGATTTGCTGAACATGGTGACACCGAAGCAATGTTTATTGTCTAAACTAGTGAACTTGGTCAGACCGAGGCACAGTTCGGTGACATCGATATTGCTAGGGTTTCATAGAGTTGTGAACTCGGTCACACCGATTTGCGAGTTTCGGTCAGACCGAAGATCACAATGCAAAGGCCTAGGCCAAATCGGTGAGACCAATTTCTACAACTCGGTCGGTCCGAGATGAATTTGGCGGAAACCTAACCCTAAATTTTCAAATCAAAACTAATCTAATGGAAGTTTTTGCTGGATAGAATAATCTCATTTGTGGCAAGAATCATGGCATTGTCTTAGTGCTAAGAATCGGAGTGAGAAAGCACAAAGGATTGAACTCATACCCTAACTTAGCGGTGAGTTTGCTACGACGACAATGATGGAGGAGAATCCGTTGACGGCGGCGGAGACCAGCAGTAGGGGGTCGCTGGCGACGGAGGCAATGATCCAGAGACCTCGAGTCGGCAGAGCTGGACAGCGCGGGCGAAGAGTTTCGGAGGAATTTCCAAAAATGATTCTGCATCTACTACTATTACTCCACACCCCGACCACTATCCAGCATGCATCTAGTGTAGTAAGTTAACAAGAACGAAGCAACTCCTTAAGCAAGATGACATGATGTAGAGGGATAAATCAAAGCAATATGATATAAACCCCATCATTTTATCCTTAATGGAAACGATACAAATACGTGCCTCGCTACCCCTACTATCACTAGGTGAGGACACTTCAAGATTGAACCCATCACAAAGCACCTCTCCCATTGCAAGATAGACCAATCTAGTTGGCCAAACCAAATCAATAGATCAGAGAGAAATACAAAGCTATCTTAATCATGCATAAAAGAGTTCAGAAAAGACTCAAATAATATTCATTGATAATCTGATCATATATCCATGGTTCATCGGATGTCAACAAACGCACCACAAAAGAAGATTACATCGAATAGATCTCCAAGAACATCGAGGAGAACATTGTATTGAAGATCAAAGAGAGAGAAGAAGCCATCTAGATACTATCTATGGACCTGTAGGTCTGTCGTGAACTACTCACACATCATCGATAGGGCAACAAGGTTGATGTAGAAGCCCTCTGTGATCGAATCCCCCTCCGGCAGAGTACCGGAAAAGGCCCCAAGATGGAATCTCACGAGAACAGAAGCTTGCGGCGGCGGAGAAGTATTTCTGGTGTGCCCTCCGGTATACGGGGAATATTTGGGTATTTATAGAGCTGAGATTAGGGTTCAAGGAGTCCCAAGGGGCCCACAAGCTTGTAGGGTGCGCCCCCAGGGCGCGCCTGGCAGGCTTGTGGCCACCTCCAGAAGCTTCATGTGTGTCTTGTTGTCCAAGAAAAATCATCAGAAAGTTTCATTCCATTTGGACTCCATTTGGTATTGATTTTCTGTAAAATACAAAAACAGGGAAAGAACAACAACTGGCACTGGGCACTAGGTTAATAGGTTAGTCCCCAAAAATGATATAAAATAGCATAATAACGCATATAAAACATCCAATATGGATAATATAATAGCATGGAACTATAAAAAATTATAGATACGTTGGAGACGTAGCAAGCATCCCCAAGCTTAATTCCTGCTCGTCCTCAAGTAGGTAAATGATAAAAACAGAATTTTTGATGTGGAATGCTATCTTGCATGTCAATCAATGTAATTCTTCTTATTGTGGCATGAATATTCAGATCCATAAGATTCAAAACAAAAGTTTAATATTGACATAAAAATAATAATACTTCAAGCATACTAATAAAGCAATCATGTTTTCTCAAAATATCATGGCTAAAGAAAGTTATCTCTACAAGATCATATAATCTTGTCATGCTCTATCTTCATCACACAAAGTATTTATAATGCACAACCCCGATGACAAGCCAAGCAATTGTTTCATACTTTTAATGTTCTCAAGCTTTTCAACTCTCACACAATACATGAGTGTGAGCCATCGATATAGCGCTATAAGTGGAATAGAATTTGATGGTGGAGGTTGTGAGGAGAAGACAAAAAGGAGAAATTCTCACATCAACTAGGCAAATTAATAGGCTATGGAGATTCCCATCAACTGATATCGACGCAAGTGAGTAGGGATTGCCATGAAACGGATGCACTAGAGCTATGAGTGTATGAAAGCTCAAAAGAAAACTAAGTGGGTGTGCATCCAAGTTGCTTTCTCACAAAGACCTATGGCAATTTGAGGAAGCGCATCATTGGAATATACAAGCCAAGTTCTATAATGAAAAATTCCCACTAGTAATATAAGTGTGACAAAATAGGAGACTCTCTATTATGAAGAACATGGTGCTACTTTGAAGCACACGTGTGGAAAAGGATAGTAACATTGTCCCTTCTCTCTTTTTCTCTCATTTTTTCTTTTTTTCTTTTTGGGCTCTTTGGCCTCTTTTTTTGGGGCTCTCTGGCCTCTTTTTTTATTTTAAAGTCGGAGTCTCATCCCGACTTGTGGGGCAATCATAGTCTCCATCATCCTTTCCTCACATGGTACAATGCTCTAATAATGATGATCATCGCACTATTATTTACTTAAAACTCAAGAATTACAACTCGATAGTAGAACAAATATATGACTTTATATGAGAAAAATATGACAATGATGGTGTGTGTCATAATAAAACGAAACGGTGGAAGTGGCATGGCAATATATCTCGGAATGACTATGGAAATGCCATAGTAGGTAGGTATGGTGGCTGTTTTGAGGAAGGTATATGGTGGGTTTAATGCACCGGCAAAAGTTGCGCGGTACTAGAGAGGCTAGCAAAGGTGGAAGGATGAGAGTGCGTATAATCCATGGACTCAACTTAGTCATAAAGAACTCACATACTTATTGCAAAAGTTTACTAGCTGTCGAAGCAAAGTACTAATACACATGCTCCCAGAGGGTGGTAGGAAAAGACCATCGCTCGTCCCTGACCGCCACTCATATGGAAGACAATCAAAAATAAATCATGCTCTAACTTCATCACATAACGGGAGATCATACGTGCATGCTTCGGGAATCACAAATCTTAACACAAATATTCTTACTAATCCATAGTTACTCACTAGCATGACTCTAATATCACCATCTTTACATCTCAAAACAAATGCAAGGAATCAATCTTCTCATAGATTCAATGATCTTCATGAAAGTTCTTATTATATCCGTCTTGAATACCCATCATATTAGGACAATATTCATAACCTAAGAAAATTGCCATAATATTTTTAAGACTCTCAAAATAATATAAGTGAAGCATGAAAGTTCAACAATTTCTATAAAATAAAACCACCACCATGCTCTAAAAATATATAAATGAAGCACTAGAGCAAACTTCCTATCTCAAAAGATATAAGTGAAGCACATAGAGTATTCTAATAAATTCACGATTAATGCATGTCCCTCTCAAAAGGTGTGTATAGCAAGGATGATTGTGGCAAACTAAGAAGCAAAGACTCTTATCATACAAGACGATCCAAGCAAAACACATATCATGTGGTGAATAAAAATATAGTCTCAAGTAAATTTACCGATGGCTTGAAGACGAAAGAGGGGATGCCATCCGGGGTATCCCCAAGCTTAGATGTTTGGTTGTCCTTTAATATTGCCTTAGGTTGCCTTGTGAATCCCCAAGCTTAGGCTCTTGCCAGTCCTTATTCCATAGTCTTTCAAATCTTTAGCCAAAATTTGAAAAGTTCACAACACAAAACTCAACAGAAAACTCATAAGATCCGTTAGTATAATAAAATAAATCACCACTTTAGGTACTGTTGTGAACTCATTCTAAATTTATATTGGTGTTATATCTACTCTATTCCAACTTTTCCATGGTTCATACCCGCCAGCACTACCCATAGATTCATCAAAATAAGCAAACAACACATAGAAAACAGAATCTATCAAAAACATAATAGTCTGTAGTAATCTGGAAACTTCGTGTACTTATGTAACTACAAAAATTCTGAAAATTTAGGACAATCTAGGCATTTGTATATCAATCTCATGTAAAAACTTTAGATCAAAATCACACTTCTACGAATTTCTAAAATTCTGTCAATGAGCGCCAAAGTTTCTGTTTTTCAGCAAGATCAAATCAACTATCACCATAGACCATCCCAAAGGTCTTACTTGGCTCAAACACTAATTGACACAGCAAAACACAATTACTAAAGAAGTAATAATGTGTATTTATTAAAAAACAGGAGCAAAAACAAAAAAACATAAAATAAAATTGGGTTGCCTCCCAACAAGCGCTATTGTTTAACGCCCCTAGCTAGGCATAAAACATAGATCTAGGTGTTGTCATCTTTGGTATTCAGTCCATAAGTAGCCCTCCTAATAGATTCATGTGGAAACTTAATTTTATTTCTTGGAAAGGGTTACATGCCCTTCATTAACGTAAGTTGAAATCTAATGTTTCCTTCTTTCATATCAATAATTGCACCAATCCTTCATACCAAGTATAATAGGGCATGAAGGATTGCAATCTATATCAAGCACAATAAAATCTATGGGCACATAATTCCTGTGTGCAACAATAAGAACATCATTAATCCTTCCCATAGGTTTCTTAATAGTGGAATCCGCTAGATGCAAATTCAAAGAACAACCATCAATTTTATGGAAACTTAGCACATCACATAAAGTTTTTGGAATAGTGGAAACACTAGCACACAAATCTCACAAAGCATTGCACTCATAATCTTTAATTTTAATCTTAATAGTAGGTTCCCACTTATCATAAAGCTTTCTAGGGATTGAAACTTCCAACTCAAGTCTTTCTTCAAACGATTTCATCATAGCATCAACGATATGTTTAGTAAAAGCTTTATTTTGATTATAAGCATGAGGTGAATTTAGCATGTATTGCAACAAGGAAATACAATCTATCAAATAACAATTATCATAATTAAATTCCTTGAAATCCAAAAGAGTGGGTTCATCACTACTTAAAGTTTTGACCTCTCCAATCCCACTTTTTTCAATTTTTTCATTAAGATCTTCACCCTCCAAATTATTGGGACGCCTTCTAGCTAAAGTTGACTCATCTCTAGTCCCATCTTTATCAAGATTTATATTAGCAAAAAAATATTCAATAGGAGTCACACCAATCACTTTAAGATCTTCATCATTACTTTCACAAAAACTTGAAGAACATGCTTTTACAAACCAATCTCTCTTAGTACGCATCCTAGCGGTTCTTTCTCTACTTTCATTAGATTCAACAGTATCAATCTTGGGTGGAATAGATCTAATATTAAAAGAATCAATCTCAAGAGAAATTCTATCAATGTTCCTAGCCAAATCATCAATCTTAAGCAATTTTTCTTCAGCCATAGCATTAAAAATGTTTTGGGAATTAATGAAATTTTTAGTATTGTTCTCAAGATCAGATGGTATTTTATCCATGTTAATTCTTGTAGGAATTACCATAATTATTAGAGGGATCACTAGGAAACAACCTAGGGTTGTAGTTTCCTCTATACGCATTATTACCAAAATTGTTCCTACTAACAAAATTCACATCCATAGATTCATTATTATTCTAAATCAAAGTGGACAAAGGAGTATCATTATGATCAATAGGAGAACTCTTACTAGCAATCAATTTCATAAGTTCATCCATCTTCCACTCAAAGTTTAATTTCTTCAATTGCATGCACTTTTTTACTAGTAGAAGATCTTTCGGTGTGCCATTGAGAGTAGTTTGCCATAATATTACCTAGGAGTTTAGTAGATTCTACTAATGTAATTTCCATAAAAGTAGCTCCCATGTCGGAATCTAAAAGATTTCTAGATGCAAAATTCAATCCACCATGAGTAGGGCAATTTATTATCATCAATTTCATCCTCTCCCAAGATTGTGCAACATGTTCATGATCAAGTTGCTTACAATTCATTATATTGTTAATAAGGGAGATGACCTTAGAGGGAGGAAAATACTTGGAAATAAAAGCCTCTTTACACTTATTCCATGAATCAGTACTATTTTTAGGCAAAGATGAAAACCAAATCTTAACACGATCTCGTAGTGAGAACGGAAATAGCTTCAATTTAACAATATCATTATCCACATATTTTTTCTTTTGCATATCACACAACTCAACAAAAGTGTTTAGATGGGATGCGTCATCTTCATTAAGACTGCCATTAAATTGTTCTTTCATAACGAGATTCAACAAAGCGGCGTCAATTTCATAAGATTCTGCACTAGTGGCAGGAGCAATCAGAGTACTAATAAAATCATTATTATTAGTGTTGGATAAGCCACACAACTTGGTATTTCTTGAGACATTGTGACAAAGCAAGCAAACAAAAAGCAAACGAAAAGATGAACAAAAGAAGGGCGAATAAAAAGAAAAATATTTTTGTCAGTGGGGGAGAGGAAACGAGAGGCAAATGGCAAATAATGCAAGTGCAAGAGATGAGAGTTTATGATAGGTACTTGTTAGGCTTGATGTAGAACCTCCCCGGCAATGGCGCCATAAATTCTTCCTGCTACTTCTTGAGCTTGCGTTGATTTTTCCCTTGAAGGGGAAAGGGTGATGCAGCAAAGTAGAGATGAGTATTTCCCTCAGTTAAGAACCAAGGTATCAATCCTGTAGGAGGCACAAGCAAGTCCCTGCACCTGCACAAACTAACAAACACTTGCACACAACAGGAAAAAGGGGTTGTCAATCCCTTCATGGTCACAAACAATAGTGAGATCTAATAGAGATAGGTATAAAAGATAAATAGAAGAGAAAACTAAAGTAAATATAAATAAATTGCAGCAAGTTTTTTTTGGGTTTTTGGTTTATAAATCTGAAAATATATGATGGAAAATAACCCGAGGCCATAGGTTTCACTAGAGGCTTCTCCCTTGAATAAAGCATATGGTGGGTAAACAAATTACTGTTGAGCAATTGATAGAAAAGCACATAATTATGATGATATCTAAGGCAATGATCATGAATATAGGCATCATGTCCGTGACTAGTAGACCGACTCCTTCCTGCATCTACTACTATTACTCCACACATCGACCGACTCCTACCTGCATCTAGAGTATTAAGTTCACAAGAACAGAGTAGTGCCTTAAGCAAGATGACATGATGTAGAGGGATAAACTCAAGCAATATCATATAAACCCCATCCTTTTATCCTTAATGGCAATAATAAAATACGTGCCTCACTGCCCCTTCTATCACTGGAGTGGACACCACAAGATTGAACCCATCACAAAGCACTTCTCCGATTGTAAGAAAAACCAATCTAGTTGGCCAAACCAAATCGATAGATCGAAGACAATTACTAAGCTATCTCAATCATGCATAAAAGAGTTCAGAGAAGACTCAAATAATATTCATAGGTAATCTGATCATAAATCCACAATTCATCGGATCTCAACAAACGCACCACAAAAGAAGATTACATTGAATAAAACTCCAAGAACATCGAGGAGAACATTGTATTAAAGATCAAAGAGAATAAGAAGCCATCTAGCTACTAGCTATGGACCATTAGGTTCGTGGTAAACTACTCATGCTTCATCGGAAGGGCAGCAAGGTTGATGTAGAGGCCCTCCATGATCAAGACGATCCACAAGGGGCCGACAACCCAGGCCCCCCCTGGGGCACGCCCCCATGGCTTTTGACTGGATCATGGGTCTTCTAGCCTCCTCTCCAAGTCTCATGGGTTTCTTCTGGTACCAGAAAAATCACCGTAAAGTTTTATTCTGTTTGGACTCCGTTTGATACCTTTTTTGTGAAAGTCAAAAACAAGGAAACACATAAACTGGCACCGGGCTCTAGGTTAATAGGTTAGCCCAAAAATAATATAAAATAACGTATTAATTCATATAAAACATCCAAAACAGATAATATAATAGCATGGGACAATCAAAAATTGTAGATACATTGGAGATGTATCATGCCGCCGTCTTCTTCATGAATAAGCCAAGCACTCAATGCTTCTCGAAATGTACCTAAAACACTTTTAAGTACAATATGGTCCCCAAACTTATTGGGTCTGAAGTAGTTAGCATAATTACAATACAAAGTGTGAATTCCACTAAACTATGTGCATATAGATATGAATTTGAAGATCATGCACATCTTAGTCATTAAGGATATGATGAAGTTTCCTTTATATATTGGATCATATAAGCAAGGTATGAAGATATACATATATTAAACAAGAATGAACAAGCTAATCAAGATCCAAAGACATACATTTTAGACAAAAGAACAAATAGACCATGAATAAACCAATAGCATCATAAACCATTCATGTTGTCCAAATTGAATCAAGGTGACAAATCAACATATCATATCACTCAAAAGTTTGACATACGAACTTAGCAAAACCAATGAGCATATTAGATATGCATTGCACACATTCTCATAGGCATCTCCCACTGAAGTAGATATAGGATAGTACAAGTATAGAAATAACAAACTCCCTTAACTCCAAAAGCCAAGAAGACGAGCTTGAACAAAGGCAAGGGAGGGGCCCAATTAATTTCATGACTAGATATAAAATGTAAGTTGAAGCAAAATCCGGGATGACAATAATAACCAAGGCCTACCAATTAAGGAATACCAAATGTAAGAACAAAATGGTATTTCGAGTTATTATTCTATGGTAGATCAAAGTAAGCACATGATTATCTGTACTAACACAAGCATAACATGAGAGTATAATAATAAACACAATGATTGGATAACATATTTTTAACATTCCAATTAGATAGATCATCCTGTAAAGCAACAAGAGGAATGGATTGAATCATACATTTTCCATGTATATAAGGTAAACCATAGATAACACTACACAAAAATATCACTCACAAACAATGCACTAGATGTCACAGAGATTTAAAATAATCTCAAATATACATTCTAAGTAGCATTCCTCAATTTTTCACACTAATAAGGATTGTGGTATGCACAAGGCATATCACCCCCCATAATGTCATGTATTGTCCACAAGAGGCAAATGAAACCCAACTAAGGATAATTAATGAATGAGAATTTGAGTTTCAAAAGAGCTTTACATACCACATAGTAACTAGATATTGCACTAACCATACTAGGTGGTATCCCACATATACACATTTAAGGTTTGTGATATGCGTAAAACATAAAACTCCCCTAGAATGTGATGTTCCTTTAATATCTCAAAAGAGCTAAAGAAGATTCAACTAATGAAGCAATAAAGGCTCAAAACACACACACAAATATATGAAATGCATTGCGACCTACACATGCTAGATAACACAAATCAAGCATACTAGGAGGCACAACATATACAAGCACATGCTAGGTAAAGAACCTAAACATGCAAGGGGCAAGCAACTTTCAATATATACAATATAAATACAAGTTACCGCCTCGAGGAACATTGGATTGACAAATATGATGATAATCCACTTGACTTGACTTGGACCATTGATACGTCTCCAACGTATCTATAATTTTTTATTGTTCCATGCTATTATATTACCTGCTTTGGATGTTTATGGGCTTTACTTTACACTTTTATATCATTTTTGAGACTAACCTACTACCGGAGGCCCAGCCCGAATTGCTGTTTTTTTGCCTATTCCAGTGTTTCAAAGAAAAGGAATATCAAACGGTCCAAACGGAATGAAACCTTCGGGAGCGATATTTTTGGAACAAACGCAATCCAGGAGACTTGGAGTGGACGTCAAGAAGCAGCTGAGGCGGCCATGTGGGTGCAAGGCGCTCCCTAGGGGGGTGGGCGTGCCCCCACCCTCGTGGGCCCCTCGTGGCTCCCTTGACTGACTTCCTTCGCCTATATATATCTACGTACCCCGAAAACATCCAAGAGCACCACGAAACCTTTTGTATCCGCGAGATCCCATCTTGGAGTCTTCGCCGGTGCTCCGCCGGAGGGGGAATCGACCACGGAGGGCTTTTACATCAACACCATAGCCTCTCCGATGAGTTGTGAGTAGTTTACCACAGACCTTCGGGTCCATAGTTATTAGCTAGATGGCTTCTTCTCTCTCTTTGAATCTCAATACAATGTTCTCCTCGATCTTCTTGGAGATCTATTCGATGTAACTCTTTTTGTGGTGTGTTTGTCGAGATTTGATGAATTATTGGTTTATGATCAAGTTTATCTATGAGAAATATTTGAATCTCCTCTGAATTATTTTATGTAGTATTGGTTATCTTTGCAAGTCTCTTTGAATTATTAGTTTGGTTTGGCCTACTAGATTGATCGTTCTTGCAATGGGAGAAGTGCTTAGCTTTGGGTTCAATATTGCAGTGTCCTTTCCTAGTGACAGCAGGGGTATCAAGGCACGTATTGTATTGTTACCATCGAGGATAAAAAGATGGGTATTATATCATATTGCTTGAGTTTATCCCTCTACATCATGTCATCTTGCCTAATGCGTTACTCTGTTCTTATGAACTTAATACTCTAGATGCATGCTGGATAGCGATCGATGTGTGGAGTAATAGTAGTAGATGCAGGAAGGAGTCGGTCTACTTGTTGTGGACGTGATGCCTATATACATGATCATGCTTAGATATTCTCATAACTATGCACTTTTCTATCAATTGTTCGACAGTAATTTGTTCACCCAATGTAATACTTATGCTATCTTGAGAGAAGCCACTAGTGAAACCTATGGCCCCCGGGTCTATTTTCCATCATATAAGTTTCCAATCTACTTTATTTTGCAATCTTTACTTTTCAATCTATATCATAAAAATACCAAAAAAATTTATCTTATCTTATTATCTCTATCAGATCTCACTTTCGCAAGTGGCCTTGAAGGGATTGACAACCCCTTTATCGCGTTGGTTGCGAGGTTCTTGTTTGTTTGTGTAGGTGCGAGGGACCTGCATGGATCCTCCTACTGGATTGATACCTTGGTTCTAAAAAACTAAAGGAAATACTTATGCTACTTTGCTGCATCACCCTTTCTTCTTCAAGGGAAAACCAACACACTGCTCAAGAGGTAGCAAGAAGGATTTCTGGCACCGTTGCCGGGTAGGTCTTCGCTCAAGTCAAGACATACCAAGTACCCATCACAAACTCATCTCCCTTGCATTACATTATTTGCCATTTGCCTCTCATTTTCCTCTCCCCCACTTCACCCTTGCCGTTTTATTCGCCCTCTCTTTTCTGTTTGCCTGCTTTCTTTCGCTTGCCTCTTGTGTGCTTGTGTGTTGGATTGTTTGTCACGATGGCTCAGGATAATACTAAATTGTGTGACTTTTCCAATACCAACAATAATGATTTCCTTAGCACTCCTATTGCTCCTCTTAATGATGCTGAATCTTGTGAAATCAATGCTGCTTTGTTGAATCTTGTCATGAAAGACCAATTCTCCGGCCTTCCTAGTGAAGATGTCGCTACTCATCTAAACAACTTTGTTGATTTGTGTGATATGCAAAAGAAGAAATACATGGATAATGATATTGTTAAATTGAAGCTATTTCCGTTTTCACTTAGAGATCGTGCTAAAACTTGGTTTTCGTCTTTGCCTAAAAATAGTATTGATTCATGGAATAAGTGTAAAGATGCTTTTATCTCTAAGTATTTTCCTCCCGCTAAGATCATCTCTCTTAGACACGATATTATGAATTTTAAACAACTTGATCATGAGCATGTTGCACAATCTTGGGAGAGAATGAAATTAATGATTCGTAATTTCCCTACACATGGTTTGAATTTATGGATGATTATACAAAAAAATTATACCGGATTGAATTTTGCTTCTGGAAATATTTTAGATTCGGCCGCGGGAGTCACTTTTATGGAAATCACTTTAGGAGAAGCTACTAAACTCCTAGATAATATTATGGTTAATTATTCTCAATGGCACACCGAAAGATCTACTAGTAAAAAAGTTCATGCGATAGAAGAGATTAATGTTTTGAGTGGAAAGATGGATGAACTTATGAAATTGTTTGCTACTAAGAGTGCTCCTATTGATCCTAATGATATGCCTTTGTCTACTTTGATTGAGAATAATAATGAATCTATGGATGTGAATTTTGTTGGTAGGAATAATTTTGGTAACAATGCTTATAGAGGAAACTTTAATCCTAGGCCGTTTCCTAGTAATTCCTCTAATAATTATGGTAATTCCTACGACAACTCTTATGGAAATTTTAATAAGATGCGCTCAGATTTTGAGAATAGTGTTAAAGAATTTATGATCTCTCAAAAGAATTTCAATGCTTTGCTTGAAGAAAAATTGCTTAAAGTTTATGAATTGGTTAGGAACGTGGACATAATTTCTCTTGATGTTGATTCTTTGAAACTTAGATCTATTCCACCTAATCATGATATCAATGAGTCTCTCAAAGCCATGAGAATTTCCATTGATGAGTGCAAAGAAAGAACCACTAGGATGTGTTCTAAGAAAGATTGCTTTGTAAAAGTGTGTTCTTCTAGTTTCCATGATAATAATGATGAAGATCTAAAAGTGATTGATGTGTCTCCTATTAAATCTTTGTTTTGCTATATGAATCTCGATAATGATGGGACTGGAGATGAGCGAACTTTAGTTAAAAGGCGTCCCAATGATTTAGAGTTTTTAGATCTTAATGCTAAATTTGGTAAAAGTGGGATTGGAGAGATCAAAACTTTACATAGTAATGAACCCACTATTTTGGATTTCAAGGAATTTAATTATGATAATTGTTCTTTAATAGATTGTATTTCCTTGTTGCAATCCGTGTTGAATTCTCCTCATGCGTATATTCAAAATAAAGCTTTTACCAAACATATCATTGATGCTTTGATGCAATCTTATGAACAAAAACTTGAATTGGAAGTTTCTATCCCTAGAAAACTTTATGATGATTTTTAACCTACTACTAAAATTAAAATTAAAGATCATGAATGCTATGCTTTGTGTCATTTGGGTGCTAGTTTTTCCATGATTCCAAAAACTTTAGGTGATGTACTAGGTTTCCGTGAATTTGATGATTGCTCTTTGAACTTGCACCTTGCGGATTCCACTATTAAGAAACCTATGGGAAGGATTAATGATGTTCTTATTGTTTCAAATAGGAATTATGTGCCCGTAGATTTCATAGTTCTTGATATAGATTGCAAATTGTTCATGTCCTATTATTCTTGGTAGACCTTTCCTTAGGTCGATTGGTGCAATTATTGATATGAAGGAAGGAAATATTAGATTCCAATTTCCATTAAGGAAAGGCATGGAACACTTTCCTAGAAAGAAAATCAAATTACCTTATGAATCTATGATGAGAGCCACTCATGAATTGAATACCAAAGATGGCAATACTTAGATCTATTCTTGCTTTTATGCCTAGCTAGGGGCGTTAAATGATAGCGCTTGTTGGGAGGCAACCCAATTTTATTTTGTTCCTGTTTAGTGATAAATAATTCATATAGCTTATGTTTAGATGTGGTATTATGTTTTAACTAGATCCATGATGGCGGCGTTGCCGCACCCGTCTATTTTGACAATATAGTGATAATAAGTTCCGTAAGTATATAAGGGAGTCCTTATCACCAAATTGGAAAGTAAAGTCATTTTTATCCGAGACAAAATTTTTCATTACTCATTAGAAATTAGCAAGGTAAAATAATTGGCATCACTTTCCAATAGTCAACATCCATCAATTCACCATCATAAAATTAGACATACTCTCTCTGTCCGGAAATACTTGTCATCAAAATGGATAAAAGGAGATGTATCTAGATGTATTTTAGTTCTAGATACATCTTTTTTTGTCCATTTTGATGGCAAGTATTTTCGGACGGAGGGAGTACAAAGCAAGAAGATATAACATCATTCATCCACATCACGTACTGATATGTGGACTTTACAACCACTGGTAGCAATACTTCCATGACATGTGCTTGTACCTTGGAACGGTGTCCTCCTAATATGGATCTTTTGGTCCTTCCATTACTTGTGCTTGTCAAAGAAATGTGCCTTTCCCAACCTGGATCTTTCGATCAAATACCACCACATCCTACATTAGTACAACACAAGTAATTAATATGTAGCAATATGATATAAGAAAGCATGTAGATTTACTAATTATGTATCTCTGATTTTATAATAAAATGAAGATATCTTAGCTTGGGCTGTAACGAAATACACAAAGTGTTCTACTCATAATTGCATGTAATCATACACATGGTCAAATAGTTTGCCAACTTTCTACTTTGTGTAATAAGAGGAACACATAGATTAACTAAATCTCACAAAATGAGGGAGCTCAGCAGCTAGAGAAGAGCACTGTAGCAAAACTTCAGAGTGCCAAAGTTGGTTAAGTCAGAGTCTATCCTAAACAAGCAGAACAAAGAGAGTTATTCCATGGGATAACAACCTAACCAGGAAAGTCAAGAGCTAGAAATAGTTCCAATTGTAACATTGTGTCCTCTTGGTACTTCTCAGAAAATTAGTAAACTACATTACCCATACGAACAATAAGTCCACTACAAATATAGTAAAAATGGAGAAATATTCAATTTATTATTGTCATAGATGGTCATGATGATCGAAGCTGGCCAAGCTTCAGAAATGATAAGCTCATAACCTAAAGAATATTAGTCTTTACTTATTTTCTCCAAGCCTAAATATTTTCCTAGTACAATAAAAGTAATGTTTAGTGGGCTCAGGCTGCGGGACAAAATCTTAGTCATGGACCCAGGCTCACCTATGAAATAGTCTGCAGTCATGTTAATGGTTCAACTAATTGATGGACAACAGAAAATGAAAAAAACAATAAAACTGCAAGGAAAAGGGCTCACATATGGCTCATAGTAAGTATTGTAACACATATATCAATGGTTATCTCTGCTTAGAAATTTTACCTAGAGGCAACAGGCAAGTGCAGAGTCACAAAAATATGTGATACAAAAAGTTTGAGAATGGTAAGTCAGTAATGGGTAAAGAAACTATGACAGCAATTTAAAAGAGTTCTAGATATCAATCG
This sequence comes from Triticum aestivum, assembly GCF_018294505.1. Lineage (NCBI taxonomy): Eukaryota > Viridiplantae > Streptophyta > Magnoliopsida > Poales > Poaceae > Triticum > Triticum aestivum. The sequence goes on from NC_057798.1 coordinate 237,149,187, forward strand.
TTACAGTGCTAAACTCACAAATCAGGTAGACTCAAAAAATAAGAAGTAAACAATCTGTAACAATATCTATTGAGTTAAACCTCCCCTCAAATATCCAGTATAAGCATTACTCTCTACAAAAAGAGCTTTCAAGAAGCAATCTATCATCATGTAAGCCAGAGCAATCAACATTTAACATACTAAATGTTCCACTGTTATTGACTTTGCCCTATCTCAGAAGTTAAAATTTGACTATTTATTTTGTGAGAATTCATTTATTAAATGGGAAGGAAATGCATGGTGACCAAAAAAATGTAGGAAACCTGTAACCACACAACTTTTTGTAAATACCATCAGCGAAAGCTTTCAGGGTTTGATTAGTCGAACACTTGGGGAGCAATTTATGAGGTTTGTAGGTTGAATTCACCGCAAGATGTATAAACCTTATTACTTAAACAACTAAATCCTCTTACCTTTAAGAATATATGTTCCGTCATTTATGACAAAGCTTCATCCAAGCTGAAAGCAAAATTTCACTACATGGGCACTGCCATCACAATACCTCTGAGAAATTCCAAGTTTTCCCACCTTCCATTTTTTTTCGAAATATTTTATTTTGCTAGATGAGCAAGATTCCTGTCATCCCATGGAAGGCATTCAAGAATTATGCGAGCCAAATAAAATGTTACGTAAAAAACTTGACTATTTTGGAATGTCAAAATTTAAATTGAGATGCTCACTAACATCATTTTTCAAAGATGGAATTCCACTTTTTTTTACGAAATTAGTACAAAGAAAAGAATTAATGTAACACGGATAACTTAAAGAGGCACGTAACCATCCTCGTTGTACATGCCAGCTTCTAGTATAGTTGCTGCACAGCAAATCAGAAAGTGGATTGGTTACTGTACTAATTTCAAGAGATGAAGAGAGAAATTAAAAATAGTAATGAATGCACAAAATAAATAAGAGAAACACATAGATGTTGGTAAACCTGATTATACAACTGATTCTTGAATTTTTCTGCATGTGGTTTCCCCTCAGATTTAAATGCATAAGAAACTTGAGCATCAACTCCTGTGACAGAATTGAAGTATTTTCCAAGTACAAACCTTTCATTGTTAAAGCAAACAAAAAATCATATTCTTTTCTTTCTGCTCAATTCTGTAAAAGAGAAAGAACCAATTAAAAAAGTATCACCAACATAAATTTTACACTTCAGAAAATGATCAAACTGTACATAAACGAATTAAGAGATATTTGAGTTTATTTGGAATATCTTGAACAAGTAGAAAAAAATGATTAAATAGATACAATGTAACTCACATGATTCAATCGAGTGTATCAGTGATAATTGTCAGGGGCCTTGTATCATGTCAAAGCTCTCGTGTAAAGCAGATATTCTAAGACCTAGCAAGTTGCATGAGAGTGTCTACAACCATTTCTTTTGGGATGATTCTCGTGTTTTGGTCGTCTGAAGCATGGCATTCCCCTGTGGCCTAGGCATATGGCATAAGGGGAAAGGAGAACTGTACCTGTAGGCAAGCGACTACCAACGTGGAGCAAGTGCAGCAGGGCGGCGACCATCTTGAGATGTACCTGTAGGCAAGGACGACCAGCGTGTAGTAAGTGCAGCAGGGCAGAGGCCATCTTGGAACTTGGATGGCAACGCACATGTGGCCGACGACCTACTTGACAAGCAGGAAGAGATTCAGATAGGCCGAAGGACCAGAACGGTGAAGTCGGTGCCTAGCCTAGGTTTTCCCCGAGAGGTGTCCGCTGCCACCACATAGTAGCCCTTGCGAGTTCAACCAGCGCGCCACGACAGCCGCTTCCAAACCCCTCTCCTTCCCCGCATCGGCTGCCTACATCGCCTCGCCCCGCATCGATCGGTGAAGCCCTACATCGCCTCGCCCCGCATCGATCGGTGAAGCACGCATGGCTTCGTGTCGCTTCGTATCAGGCGATCACTCGCACATGAGGGATTGGAATGAGACTGGGTTGGTCGATGACGGAGGATGCACAGAAGTAGGAGAGATACACAGACCTGTAGAGGATGGATGGAGGAAGTGACTCTGGCCGCCTCCTTCACCATGATCTCCTTTTTTCGCGCGAGATTTGGAGGCTCGGTCTAGAAGGGCAGCGATCTGAGTACCTCCACTCCGCATGATGTGCTTGGCGATCCGTTTGGCCCGCTGTTGACATTTTCATCACACCTTTCTCCATTTCTCTCTGCGGATACGACCACAGCGGCGGCGCACCTCGAGGGATCGGGTGGAGTGGAGGGTGCGGGGAGGGGATTCTTCCTGTTGCATCTTGAGGGTAAAACGTGCGAAGGAGGATGGCGGCGGCTGCACGAAGAAGAGGCGTCCTTCCACGGATGGGGACGGGGATTTCGGCGGTGGCTGCGCAACTGAATCCCAGAAGGCAGACGAGAGGTCAGGCCGTCCGTGAGTGGAAGCGAGGGGAGGACTGCTCATGCATGTGGTGAGAGCATCAGCCCGACAGGCCCAAATAATAGCAGATCGCTGATTTTGTCGCGGGAGCATCGGCCCAGTCCGTTTAGGGCTCCTAGCGGGGTGGAAGGTGCATCCAACGGCCAAAAACGCCTAGAAGTGCAGATCCAATGGTTGAGATACTAATAGCCTGAGAGGGCTGGAAAAGTGCTCGGTTGTAATGTTTCTAAATTAGTTTTTGTGCCAAGTAGAACCTATAGGATCATCTTGGGTGATAGTTAATTTGATCTTGCTGAAAAACAGAAACTTTTGCGCGCACGAGAATAAATTTAATAAATCGCAGAAACGTGATTTTTAGTTGACTATTTTTGAAGTAGATCAATAGACAAATTTCCTAGGACTTACTATTTTGGTAGTATTTTTTAGAATTCCAGAAGTATCAGAAAATTACAGATTGCTACAGACTATTCTGTTTTTAACAGATTCTGTTTTTCATGTGTTGTTTGCTTATTTTGATGAATCTATGGCTAGTATCAGGAGGTATGAACCATAGAGAAGTTGGAATACAGTAGGTTTAACACCAATATAAATAAAGAATGAGTTCATTACAGTACCCTAAGTGGTGGTTTTTCTTTCTTGCACTAATGAAGTTCATGAGATTTCCTGTTGAGTTTTGTGTTATGAAGTTTTCATGTTTTGGGTAAAGATTTGATGGATTATGGAATAAAGAGTGGCAAGAGCCTAAGCTTGGGGATGCCCATGTCACCCCAAGATAATTCAAGGACAACCAAAATCCTAAGCTTGGGGATGCCCCGGAAGGCATCCCCTCTTTTGTCTTCGTCTATCGGTAACTTTACTTGGAGCTATATTTTTATTCACCACATGATATGTGTTTTGCTTGGAGCGTCTTGTATGATATGAGTCTTTGCTTTTTAGTTTACCACAATCATGCTTTCTGTACACACCTTTTGGGAGAGACACACATGATTCGGAATTTATTAGAATACTATATGTGCTTCACTTATATCTTTTGAGGTAGACAATTTTGCTCTAGTACTTCACTTATATCTTTTTAGAGCACGGCGGTGGCTTTATTTTGTAGAAATTATTGATCTCTCATGCTTCACTTATATTATTTTGAGAGTCTTTTAGAACAGCATGGTATTTGCTATAGTTATAAAAATTGGTCCTAGAATGATGGGCATCCAAGTTGGGTATACTAAAAACTATCATAGAAAGTGCATTAAACACTATGATCAATTTGATGCTTGATAATTGTTTTGAGATATAAAGGTGGTAATGTTAGAGTCATGCTAGTTGGGTAGTTATGAAATTGAGAAATACTTTTGTTAAAGTTGGCAAGTTCCGTAGCATGCACGTATGGTAAAAGTTGTGTCACAAATTTGTTGCATGGGGTGCTCTTTTGATTGCCTTCCTTATGTGTGGAGGTCGGGATCGCACGATGGTTAACTCCTACCAACCCTTCCCCTAGGAGCATGCGTAGTACTAATTTTCTTCGAGGGCTAATAAACTTTTGCAATAAGTATATGAGTTCTTTATGACTAATGTGAGTCCATGGATTATACGCACTCTCACCCTTCCACCATTGCTAGCCTCTATTATGCCGCGCAACTTTCGCCATTATCATACACCCACCATTTACCTTCCTCAAAACAGCCACCATACCTACCTATTATGGCATTTCCATAGCCATTCCGAGATATATTGCCATGCAACTTTCCACCGTTCCGTTTACTATGACACGCTCCATCATTGTCATATTGCTTTTGCATGATCATGTAGTTGATATCGTATTTGTGGCAAAGCCACCTTCATAATTCTTTCATACATGTCACTCTTAATTCATTGCATATCCCGGTACATCGCCGGAGGCATTCACATAGAGTCATATTTTGTTCTAAGTATTGAGTTGTAATTCTTGAGTTGTAAATCAATAAAAGTGTGATGATCTTCATTATTAGAGCATTGTCCCAGGTGAGGAAAGGATGACGGAGTCTATGATTCCCCCACAAGTCGGGATAAGACTTTGGACTTTATAAAAATAAAAGAGGCCAAAGAAGCCCAAATAAAAAAAGAGGCTAAAGAAGCCCACAAAAAAATATGAGAGAAAAGAGAGAAGGGATAGTGTTATTATCTTTTTTCCACACTTGTGCTTCAAAGTAGCACCATGATATTCATGATAGAGAGTCTCCTACCTTGTCACTTTCATATACTAGTGGGAATTTTTCATTATAGAACTTGGCTTGTATATTCCAATGATGGGCTTCCTCAAAATGCCCTAGGTCTTCGTGAGCAAGCAAGTTGGATGCACACCCACTTAGTTTCTTTTGTTGAACTTTCATACATTTATAGCTCTAGTGCATCCGTTGCATGGCAATCCCTACCCACTCACACTGATATCTATTAATGGGCTTCTCCATAGCCCGTTGATACGCCTAGTTGATGTGAGACTATCTTCTCCCTTTTTGTCTTCTTCACAACCACCATCCTATTCCACATATAGTGCTACATCCGTGGCTTGCACTCATGTATTGCGTGAGAGTTGAAAAAGCTGAAGCGCGTTAGAAAGTATGAACCACTTGCTTGGCTGAAACCAGGGTTGTGCATGATGGGATTATTTTGTGTGATGAAAATGAAGCATAGCCTAACTATATGATTTTGTAGGGATAAGCTTTCTTTGGCTATGCTATTTTGATAAAACATGATTACTTGTTAGTATGCTTGAAGTATTACTATTTTATGTTAATATGAACTTTTATCTTGAATGATTTGGATCTGAACATTCATGCCACAATAAAGGAAATTACATTGAGAAATATGCTAGGTAGCATTCTACATCAAAAATTCTTCTCTTATCATTTACCTACTCGAGGACGAACAGGAATTAAGCTTGGGGATGCTTGATACGTCTCCAACATATCTATATTTTTTGATTGTTCCATGCTATTATATTACCTGTTTTGGATGTTTATGGGCTTTACTTTACACTTTTATATCATTTTTCGGACTAACCTACTAACCGGAGGCCCAGCCCGAATTGTTGTTTTTTTGCCTATTCCAGTGTTTTGAAGAAAAGGAATATCAAACAGAGTCCAAACGGAATGAAACCTTCGGGAGCAATCTTTTTGGAACAAACGCAATCCATGAGACTTGGAGTGGGCGTCAAGAAGCAGCCGAGGCGACCACGAGGGTGCAAGGCGCGCCCCCCACCCTCGTGGGCCCCTTGTGGCTCCCCTGACCGACTTCCTTCACCTATATATATCTACGTACCCCAAAAACATGCAGGAGCACCACGAAACCCTATTTCCACTGCCGCAACCTTCTGTATTGGCAAGATCCCATCTTGGAGCCTTCGCCGGCGCTCCGTCGGAGGGGGAATCGACCACGGAGGGCTTCTACATCAACACCATAGCCTCTCTGATGAGTTGTGAGTAGTTTACCACAGACCTTTGGGTCCATAGTTGTTAGCTAGATGGCTTCTTCTCCCTCTTTGAATCTCAATACAATGTTCTCCTCGATCTTCTTGGAGATCTACTCGATGTAACTCTTTTTGCGGTGTGTTTGTCGAGATCCGGTGAATTGTGGGTTTATGATCAAGTTTATCTATGAGAAATATTTGAATCTCATCTGAATTCTTTTATTTATGATTGGTTATCTTTGCAAGTGTCTTCGAATTATCAGTTTGATTTGGCCTACTAGATTGATCTTTCTTGCAATGGGAGAAGTGCTTAGCTTTGGGTTCAATCTTGCGATGTCCTTTCCCAGTGACAGCAGGGGCAGCAAGGCACGTCTTGTATTATTGCCATCGAGGATAAAAAGATGGGGTTTATATCATATTGCTTGAGTTTATCCCTCTTCATCATGTCATCTTGCCTAATGAGTTACTCTGTTCTTATGAACTTAATACTCTAGATGCATGCTGGATAGCGGTCGATGTGTGTAGTAATAGTAGTAGATGCAGGCAGGAGTCGGTCTACTTGTTGCAGACGTGATGCCTATATACATGATCATGCCTAGATATTCTCATAACTATGCACTTTTCTATCAATTGCTCGACAGTAATTTGTTCACCCACCATAATACTGATGCTATCTTGAGAGAAGCCACCAGTGAAACCTATGGCCCCCGGGTCTATTTTCCATGATATAAGTTTCCAATCTACTTTATTTTGCAATCTTTACTTTTCAATCTATATCATAAAAATACCAAAAAAAATTATCTTATCTTATTATCTCTATCAGATCTCACTTTCGCAAGTGACCATGAAGGGATTGACAACCCCTTTATCGCGTTGGTTGCGAGGTTCTTGTTTGTTTGTGTAGGTACGAGGGACTTGCATGGAGCCTCCTACTGGATTGATACCTTGGTTCTCAAAAACTGAGGGAAATACTTACGCTACTTTGCTGCATCACCCTTTCCTCTTCAAGGGAAAACCAACACAGTGCTCAAGAGGTAGCAACCATAATAAATGGTGAGAATCATTTTCTTCATGAACTAGCCAAGTCTCCAATGCCCTCCACACACCTATATATCAAGTTTGAGCTTGATGGTCCCCAACCAAGTCGGGTCCTAAAAAATTAGTCACAATAGGCTTGGCAACACAAATGGTATTGTCCACTTCCAAACCATTTTGGGCACCAACATACTTGGCAAACAAAGTGCCAACATTATCCTTCCTAAGTGAATAATGATCGTTGATAATTGGAGGCTTAGAGATGTTACCGTTGGAACATGATGAAGCTACGTGTCCCTTCTTACGACAAATATAGCAACATGTACTCCCCCTTATCTTCTTCTTTAGTTTCTAAACTTGGGGAGCAATAACATGGTTCATCATGGATAGTGACCATTCTTCAACTTGAGATTGAGCTTGAGGACACTTTCCATGTAGCTTCTCTTTATAAGCCCTTTTCTTCAATGGACAAGATCTCACATGATGTTCAGTCCTTTTGCACTTAAAGCAAGAAATGTTGGACACATTCTTGGCTCTGTCTTGTCCCATTTTCTTGTTCTTGGACGACTTCTTGTTGGAGTGAAAGCTATGTCCATCATCGCACTTTTCCAAGTCTTCCTTCAAACTAGTGACTTGGGCCTTCGGCTCATTAATTTCCTCTACATGGTTAGTTTTGACACTAGAAACAATAGGATTAGTGGAAGTAGAAACTTCATGGTTAGAGCAACAAGACAAGGTGAGAAATTCATGAGATGTACCAATATCATGTAGAGAGGAATTGCAAGGACTAGCACATGGCAATAAGTCATTTCGAGTAGAAGATGTGCTAATATCCACATGAGACTCACACAATTTTACCTTCGTGACCATAGTCTCATGAGCTAACTTTAGCCCATCATGGGAGATTAGAAGATCCTCATAAGTTCCTGAGAGCTTTTCATGACTTTCTTCCAATTTCCCATAATTGCCAGCTAGCAAATCAAGTGAGTCCTTAGCTCAGCATTCTCCTTCCAAATTGATGCTTCACATGAAATTGAGTTAGTAGCACAAGCATCATTATCAATACTAGAGGAGCAAGTAGCAATTAGAGACTTCTCATGAGTTGATTGAAGCTCCTCATGAGACTTAGATAGTTTGATGAGGTCTCCCTTGACATTATTGCATTCAAGGAGAAGGAGGTCAAAATCCTCATTAAGTTTACCATGAGCAATTTCAATCTCTCCTTTTGAGGATATTAAGACTCTAAACGTTTGATGAGCCTTAGCAAGTTCATGTTCAAGTTGTTCACTTTTAGCTTGCTCGTTAAGAAATAAATCATTACGTTTTTCAAAGCAAGCAATAACATCTTGGAACCTTTTATAAGTTTTATTTTTAGCTATATGAAGAGTTTTCCCAATCTCATAGAGACTTTGAGTCAGGTCATTATCCTCATCCTCATTACAACTATCATCACTATCACTAAGAGAAGATGATACCTCGTCATTACCTCTTGCCATGAGGCATGTGTGAACAAAGGGGGTTGATGATGATTCTTTTGGAGAAGAGGATTCTTTGTCAATCAAGTGTGCCGCATCTTTCTTGATTTCCTCTACATGGTTAGTCATAGAACAACTAGAGGAAACCAAAGCATTTCTATCATGGCAACATGGGAGCTCAAGCATATCATCACAAACATTTGTCAAGGAATTCCTAGGGGATGGACTATCAACACAATAATTTAAACTATTTGTGGTGCTAGATATGCTCAAGTCGATAGAATATACGTCGCTAGCATCTACACAAGAAAGATCATCAATAATGAGCTTAACACCATAATCACAAGATATTTCTTCACTCACAATGTCATTACCTTGTGGCACGCCACATGTTGCTGAAGTAGAAGATGTTGAAGTGTCCAAGTAATTGGAGGTGGAAGCAATAGAGAGCTCTTCATGATTTAAAACTGTGGAGAACTCCTCCATTAACTCCTCCCAAAGAATCTTGCCTTTATCAAGATTGGACCCACCATATATATCTTCAAGTTTGGTACAAGCCTCATGAGCTGACTTGTAAGTCAAGATTGACTTAAATACTTCGAAGGATATAGTTTGATGAATGACTAGAGAAGATTCACAATCAAGAAGCATATCCTCAAGAGATGGAGATAGTTCATCCTTGGCAAAAGAAATCCCCACAACAACAGCTCGCGGAACATTTGGACCCATGGCCCGTAAGTGATAAAGCATGCGAATGCTCCACAAGTGATAATTTGTGCCATCAAAATCAAAAGTGTCATTATGCACTAAACCACTAGTCGAAATCAATACTATCTAGGCGTTGAAGCCTAATTAGGAGATACCTAGCTCTGGTACCAATTGAAAGGACCATGATGTCGCCTAGAGGGGGGGAGTGAATAAGCGTTTTAAAAAACTTCTACGAATTTGGCTTTATTCTAATGCGGAAATAAACTATGCGGAAACTTTTCAAGCACAAATCCTAAATATACTAGGCTCAACTAAGTGCACCAACAACTTAATGTAAATGAGGCGAGCACAACAAGGATACAAGTTAGCGCCAGTTCTTTTGGTGGCTTAAAAAATAAGCCGTCTCCTCCCCAGCTTTTCCCATAAGTAGGCTCCCTCATTTATTGGGGCTTATGAACTAGTTATGGAATAACTAATTTAGAAGTCTCAACAAATTTTGAGAGCGGCTTATTTTTTAAGCTTGGGAGACGCAGCTTATTTTTTAAGCCACCGAAAAGAACTGGCCCTTAGCAAATGACACTAAACACAAGATATATGAATAGTAGCAAGTATGAATTGCGGGATATAAAGTGTAGGCCTAAATAATCTCTTCAAAGAAATAACCAACACAATAACATGAGGACAACAATATATAGTGAATGCAAGGTTAAGAGAACAAAGTAAACCACAAGTAGTGGCTAGGGTTAGAGATAACCGAAGACTCAGAGACAAAGGATGTATCCCGATGTTCACTTCCTTGGAGGGAAGCTAGTCACCATTAGAGAGGTGGATGTTGCCACGAAGGCACACCAACGCCATGAAGGCTCACCCTATTCTCCTTGAGATATCACCACGAAGGCGATTGCCAACCACTAGTGGTAGACCTTGAGGCAGCCTCCAAACCTTCACAAACTTTTCGGGGGTAAATCACAAGTTGATTCTTCACCGGAGCACTCCTACTGCCTAGGAGTATCCAACCTCCAAGAGTAAACTGATCAAGGGGGAAATACTCAAGAGTTGCTCAAATCACAAATTGCTTTTGTCAAAAGAGAGAGGAAGAGTGGATCTATGCTTGGGTGAAATCTCTCTCAAGAACTCTCACATATCTCTTCGGGAGCTAAGATTTGAGTTGGAGAAGGAGAGGGAGCTTTTCTGAGATGTAGGTCAAGATATTTGTGTTGCTCAACCCCTCCACGAAGCGGTGAGGGGGTATATATAGGCTAGAAGAAAAGCTAGCCATTTTTTCATGTTTTTCTGTAAGTGCCCGGATGTCCGGGAGGCAACCCGGATGATCCGGTTAGGTCAATAGTCATGTGGTGAAGCGGACACATGGATATCTGGGAACGTAGCTGGATGATCCGGAGAATGCGCAGATGATCCGGATAGGTAACCTGATGATCAGACTAGCTAGGATAAGCTTATGTGATGATCTATTTTCAGCAACCCGGATGATCCGGGCAATGCCGGGATGATCCGGGTAGGTACCCGAATGATCCAGTTAGCTAGAATAGGCTTCTGTGACGAGCAACCTGGATGATCCGGCTGGGAACCCGGATGATCCGGCCAGTAAGAAAACAACAAGCGCCTCAAAACTGAAATAGGCATAACTTTTACATACATACTCCGATTTTGATGATCTTGGGCTCGTTTTGAAGCTATTTTAAAACTCCAGGTCCACACATATATAACCACACAAGTTCAAACAAAATTAAGGATGCAAAGGTTTGAAGATAGAATTTAGGGAACCTTTTTGCCTTTGGATAGGGATATATATATGCATATGATCAAAGTGGAATTGTGTGTAGAAGATGTTGATTTGAGCATCTCTATCACGAAACCCTTTGATCCCCTCTTAATAGTGCAGGATCCCTCTAACTCAGGAATCATAAAATATGTATACTAGATAGCTTGTGAGAATCCATTCTTGAGTGTATATGTTTCTTCGGTGGCCATCAATCCAGAACACTAACGCCAAAGGAACAAACACCTTGCAAACTAGCTTTTCACTTGAGCTTTATGTTGATGATTCTTCATGGCTCAAGTCGAGGGAAAGACATTTGTGAAGTCTTCAAGTTGCTCCCCCATACACAATGCAAGAAACTTTGCTTTGCATTCATCTTCACTTTTCCATCATCATTACTTGATGCCATCCTTTGTTGAATGCCAAGCTTTCTCGTAAGCACCAATCTCAAGAGAATTTCATAACCCACATAACATAGATAACACATAGTATGGGTTAGTGCACAAGGTGCAATTGACAATTATTTACCATACCACAATATCTCATGTGGTACATTATTTGTGCTTGTGTGATGACCATCTTTGAGTTCACTATTTGTTCTTCATCTTGGTCAACATTTATCTTTGATCCATGATTAATCTTGATGTCTTGAAGGACCTATTGATCTATTCACTATGCTTAATTTCTTCAAGACATAATCACCAATATCTCGATTCACCATGACAATATCAAGTTCCTCCATGAATCTCATATTGGCCATCACTTGCTCGTTTTTATGCTCCACCATTGTCTCTTGAGTGGCACAATGAATTCTTCACTTCAATTACTTGCTTCAAGACATGCTCATCCATGGCTCAACATATGAGCTCATCATGATCCTATCTTCAAGACATATGTAGAATTCTTCGCTTTAATCATTCTCTCAAGATCTTGATCCATTATGATTCAAACCATATGCCTAAGCATGAGAACGTACGAGATCCTTAATGAACTTCATATAGATCACACCTTGTTCATCACATGGAATTCATCTTGATTGTATTTGATTCAATCATTGGGCTCAATCTTGATGCACATCAATATTTATATGGCATTCACTCCAAATCCATTTGATCTCCTTCTTGCATCACCATGGAACAAACATCTAATATTCTTTATGCAATGCAAATGTAACGTTCCTTCAAATGTATAACCCAATGTAAACATTAGTCCATTAAGATTGTCATTAATTACCAAAACCACACATGGGGACTACATGTACTTTCAATAGAGTTGTCTCGGTGGTCAATAGAACTTGAGACAATATTAATTCTACCTTTAGCTCCTCATTGGGTTTGACACTCTTACTTATCAAAAGAGGCTACAAACGATCACCTATACTTGTGAGTTATAGATACGTCTCCAACGTAACTATAATTTATGAAGTATTCATGCCATGTTTACAACAATTTTATATGGTTTTGGTATGAATAAGAAATAACCCAGATTGACGCGGTTTTTGGCAGAACTACCGTGGTGTTGTTTTTTGTGCACAAATAAAAGTTCTCGGAATGGGCTAAAAATTTATGGTAATTTTTTATGGACCAAAAGATATCCACGGAGCACTGGAGCTAGACCAAGAGGTGACCGAGGAGGCCACAAGCCTAGGGGGCGCGCCCACCCCTCTAGAGCACGCCTACCAAGCTTGTGGGCCCCTCGGGCACCCCCTTGATGTGAGATCGACGCCAAAAATTCTTATATATACACTAACCTCCAAAAAGAACCCTCAATGATAAGTTCCGCCACCGCAAGCCTCTGTAGCCATGAGAAACCAATCGGGACCCTGTTCTGATATCCTATCAGAGGGGGAAATCATCACAAAAGGCCATCTTCATCATCCCGACAGCCACCATGATGAGGAGGGAGTAGTTCATCCTCAGGCTGAGGGTATGCACAAGTAGCTATGTGTTTGATCTCTCTCTCTCTCTCTCTCTGTCTCTCTCTCTCTCTCTCTCTCTCTCTCTCTCTCTCTCTCTGTCTCTCTCTCTCTTGTGTTCTTGATTTGGCACGATCTTGATGTGCCATGAGCTTTGTTAATATATTTGGATCTTATGCTATTCTTCCCTCTCTACCTTCTTGTGAAGAATTGAGTCTTGCTCTTTGAGGTTTCATTATATTGGATTCAATATTGGATTTGAGAACACTTGATGTATGTCTTGCATATGGATACCCGTGGTGGCAATGGGGTATTATATTGATTCACTTGATGTATGTTTTGGCACTCAACTCGCGGACTTCTGAGGTGACATTTGGGTAATCTATGCATAGGGGTTGATGCATGTTTTTGAACTACATTCTCTGATAGAAACTTTGGAGTGATTCTTTGTTGCATGTTGAGGGATTGTTATATGATCCAATTATGTTATCAGTGTTGAGAGATTTTTCACTAGTGAAAGTATGAATCCTAGGCCCCTTGTTTCAAGCATTGCAATACCATTTTTGCTCACTTTTGTTACTTTCTACCTTGTTGTTTTTATATTTTTAGATTACAAAAACCTATATCTACTATCCATATTACACTTGTATCACCATCTCTTTGCCGAACTAGTGCACCTATACAATTTACCATTGTATTGGGTGTGTTGGGGACACAAGGGACTCTTTGTTATTTGGTTGCAAGGTTGTTTGAGAGAGACCATCTTCATACTACGCCTCCAACGGATTGATAAACCTTAGGTCATCCACTTGAGGAAAATTTGCTGCTGTCATACAAAACTCTGCGCTTGGAGGCCCAACACGAGTCTATAAGAAGAAAGGTTGCATATTAGACATCAGTTATCAAGAGCAGGGTCCGGTGGTTCTTGGCGACGTCATTGGTGAAGTCCTCTGCATGGTGGTCGAGGCCGGCAAGCTCGAGGTGTGCGTCGGGGAGCTGGAGGCGAAAGGAGGAAGAAAGGCTCGAAGTAGGCGATGTAAAAATGGATCTGGGGCCCTCTCCAATCTATTTATAAAGTGTGGAACCTGAAGAGGCCGCGAGAGACCCTACGGCGGTGTAGTAAATTTAGGCTAAACGGATGCCTCGATTTTTGCATTGATGAGATTTGAAATATCCACTCAAAGATCCATTGTGATGTCACACGCATATATCGGAAGCAAGTGGGGTGATGTCATGATATGGAGCAGCAAGAAATCACCAAGTGTGGAAAAAACCACGAGACCTGACAAGCATTTTGACCCTATCTAGTCCGCTTTACAGAAGGAAATGACAAGGATTAGAAACATGTAACAGAAACCTGCTTAGAAGAAATCTACCCAGAGCTCAACCTTTCACAATTTTACCTTGTCTTATTTTCAGGATAGAGTTTAATATGGATAAATCCAAGCTAAACTGGGGGCTAATGTTGGGGATATTCCCCATGACTAAGACCTGGCCAAAAGCCTGATGGTCCTATGTGTCATTCTATTTTTCGAGTCACAACAAGATGATGAGAAGGGCCCAAGGCCCATGACGAGACCCGGCCGGAGGCCGGCTTGTCATGAGGAGCCCTATGGGCCGACTTTTACAAAAGCTTAGAGGGAAGATTCTCCCAAACTTGCAGAGAGAAAATAAAAGGAGATAGAGTTGGATACAGGTTAGGAGTACGACTCGAAATCTTCTCTAAACCCGGGGACTCAACCTATTATATATAAAGGTAAGTTCTTAGGACCCAAAGACTAAGTTTCAATGTCTTGATAGTTAGGTCAGCGAATCCGCATCCTTGTAATCGAGATCATCGTCAATATCAATCAAGCAGGAGTAGGATTTTACCTCCACCGTGAGGGGTCGAACCTAAGTAAACCAGTGTCTTTCATTCCCGATCAATCCCGTTCAAGCAACCACCTAGCTGTGATTGCCTCAAGAATTAGTCCTTTCACGAGGACATCTGCTATGACAAAACCACAACAAGTACCCTGGGTCCAGGACCCCATCAACAACGCTAGAGGATGGCACCGCGACGAGCAAACTAAGGCGGAGGATGATGGCGAGGGCTCGGATGGGAATGAACAAGAGCCAGGGAAGATGCAACAGTGTAGTCACAGGCGAAGGGGAGTGCGAGGGTAGACTGGTTCGAGTGCGGGGTGGGTCTGACTTCACCAGAGAGCAAATGGTCCCACCGGTGCTAGTTTGGTTTTGGCATCTGGAGGAAGAAGATACTGTAGAAACACGACTAACATTGGATGTAAATCGAATGGTCAAGGTTGGCAGAATCGTTTGTTGACTAAGCCGACACCATGTTGCATACGGTTCTTGCAAGAAAAATTGGGCTCGTCCGCTAGATAACATTCCCAAAACTATCACTGTTTGATCTTGTGTCGCAACTAAAACTGCAAGGAAAATGTGTTCATTTTCCATCCTCCTCCCAGGGAATGTTTGCTATATAACATTCCCAAAAATCAAAGACCTGAGAAGGCGTACAAAACAAGCTAGTCTATCAGTAAAGAGACGTTGCTGACTGTTAGAAAAAAATAGAGACCTGTTGCTGTAACTATTCTGAATCCGAACCTAAACTATATATAGTGTTATACTACTCTGCAATTAACAAAACTGACATATCCAATGTTCACTTCTCATCTTCTCTAGTTACTCTGCCTAGCTTTAGAAGCTCTTGTTGCAATAACCAAGTCTGCTGGCTCGTATATCTGCTCTTAAGCAGGAATCCAGCCAACAACCAGATGTGCATGAAGTTGCCACACGTACCACCGCCCGGGGTCTCATCACACCCCCGCTAGCACACTCACTGCAATTGGTTGCTCATCGCACCCCGCTGCCATAGGTGATGTGCCACTGCTGCAAATCACACAGAGTCATCTGTCACGTATCAGCTACAATCCTCAACCGTGGTCGAGTCTTCTACAAATTCCCAAATCATGGGGTAATATGGTTAAGTTGTTTGTGTCCTTTCAGTTGCTGATTTTTTAATAGTTTGGTTGATGATCTTCCAATTTGATTCGTGTAGAAAAGGGAACATTATTGTGATTTGTATTTTTGGGAAGTTCCTGATTTGGGGGAACGACATTACACTGATTATTTGGTTACCCTGAGGAATCCCAATACCAGCAGGTTGGGGTGTTGGACAAGTAACTAATGAAATGATAGAAGAGGAAGATGCAGAGCAGAAGGTTAAAGATACAGTTCATCAGATCATGGCCAAGCAACAATTTTTGAATGACCTTGGGAACAATGAGGAGATGAAAGAGCTTGTGAAGATAATGGGAAAGATCATTGTGCTCTGTAGGGTGATTGTCTCCTTATTTGCACTGTATTAGCACTCGTGATGTATTCAGTGGCTCTAGCAAGAGCACTTTCCTAAAACTAGTAATGAATGAAACTTATTTAGCAGGCTAGGCATCTGGTATTTTGAACATCTAATGATTTATATTAACAGAAATTGGGGTGCATCCCCTTTTGCTAATAAATAAATAAATTAGCATAGGCCTTGTTGGGCCAGCTTTGTTCTCATTGCAAGATGTATAGCAAATTGTAGTCCAACAACAAACTGCCACCAGGTACATCGCGGTTGTACAATCATCAAATACAAGTTTCACAAAAATATGAGTTCTACTAAACAACAATGTCATCATGTTTTAGTCGTCATACAATCACCAAACACAAATCAACATACATAATAAGTGATGTTCTAACACCAAAATACTAAACAACAACTTCATAAGGGTTTCAGTTGTCATAGCAAACACAATTTCACATAGTAGATAATAAATCGTCTTCTCATAGGCAAATATGACAAAAGCAATCTAATCATCATTCGCAGCAGCAGCGTCAACATCTTCACCATGTGTATCAGTCTGAATCATAACTCCCCCCAGTGTTATCTTCTTCTTCACCATCAATGTCCTCGAAGGCTGGCTTCTTATTGATCAACTCGTCTACTTCCACACCCTGACAGACAATCTTTTCTCCAACCTTATTGATGTGATAGTCCTAAAACGTATCATAAACATCTATGGAATCCTCTACATGAGCAGTAGTGTAAGCATAATCTTGTTGTGCAACTTCATTAAACAAATTCTTCTGATCAAAATTTTGCAATACTCTCCAATCTTGGTTACACGCATATGTGTCTTCCAAGATTTTTTTGTGTTGCTTGATTTGAAAAACTATAAGGCTCATCGGTGCGGTACACCGCCTTGACATTGATGGATTTGAAATAAACATCAACTTTGGGTTTCGAGATCTTGGCAAACTGGTTAATGGTAGCAAAACAGAACCATGCACCGATGAACCTCGAAACTAGAGATATACTACAACTGAACAATGTCTATTATGTTAGCATACATTTCAGTTATCACTTTCTTGTGCGTATCCGTGCTCATGACTGTACTATTTTGTGTGTTCCTACCATCGTCGCGTGCAAGGGTGTTGTAGCACACATCTCCAAAAATGCAAGATGCATAATTTCTTACCCGAGTATCCGTACCCATTGCTAGTGCTTAAATGGTATCAGTAACTACCTGACCCTCCTCCCGCATCTTCTTAACCTATGGTTAGAAAACAGACAAGTTGATCATCCTATGTACTCAATATTAAAAAACTGACGGTGCAATTCAAAAGCTTACACGACTCTTCAACCATTTTGCAAATACTTCCCTAACCTATTTGTCAATGTTTCTTGGATTTTGCGTCAATAACTCCTCTCCGTACATGCTGCGGAACATAGTGATTGCGTCAAACATCTAAAAATATATGAATGTGCTACAAATTTAGTAGATTATGATGTATAAGCTACAATACTTAGCACTTACTCGATATAAGGTAGACTCTCATGACAATTATTCAACACATACCAAACCATTTTGTCCAAATCTTTAGGTTTGTCATCTTATCGACTCTTCTACTCGAATAGAACGATTGAAAACATTGAGCTTGGGATTGTTTTCACCCACCTCTTTGCTAGGGTGATCAGCTATTTCAATGTATCTCGAGCAGAATGTCAACGCTTCTGTAGCAATGTACGCCTATGCAATAGAACCCTTGGGTCTAGTTCTGTTCCTAACATAGCCCTTGAAAGTGTCTAGTTGCTTTACAATAGGGTACATCCATCCATACTGTACTGGACCTCTAAGTAGTGTCTCATCAGGTAGATGAACAACCAAATGCACCATCACAATTAAGAAGGTTGGAGGATATATCTTCTCAAGGTCGCATATGATAGTTGGTGTTTTGTCTTTAAGACGCTCCACAACATCTATCGTGATATTTCTACTATAGAGTTCCCTGAAGAATTGTCCCAACTCTACAACTGCTCTGTATAAGTCAGGGCAGACTAATCCTCTAGGGAGAGTGGGTAAAACCCTTTGAGGTAGGATGTGTCAGTCATGAGTTTTCAACCCTTGTACCTTGGTTCCATCTACACTGATTCTCCTTTCAGGGTTGGAAGCAAATTCATGTGGGAATCTCACACGTGATAGGATCTTGCAGAATTTTTTTCTTTATTACTTGTCCAAGACGTACACAGCTGGTGCCATATCCTGTGATGCACCAGCGTTTTTCACCTGCAAATCAGATCAGATACACAGGTGTGTCAAATCAATCCTAGATTTTAAGGTATCTTTTGTCTTGCCTTCAATATTAAGAAGTGTGCCGATAATGTTGTCACATATTTTTTTTCGATGTACATCGCATATCAAGATTATGGCGCAAATGCAAATCTTTCCAATACTCCAAGTCCCACAAAGTGGACCTCTGGGTAAAGAATAATCTCTCTTCTGCCCTGCCATGCTTCCTTTTCCTTCTACCACTATTGGGATAGTTTCCCGGGGAAATATGCCCGACCTTCTGTAGTTCCTCCTGCAACTCATCGCTTGTGAGCCTCTTTGTCGTATCATGGTTTTCATTATCTGCTTTGAACATAGGTTTTTGATATTTTCTAAGATGCAGCTTGTCCTTGTTAAGGAAACATCAGTGTCCAATGTAGCATACCTTGCTAAGTATTGGGTATGACAACACATTCTTGTCACAATGAACACATGCATTGTAACCATGTGTCCTTCGCCTTGACATAGTGCCCAAAGTCGGATAATCATGAATGCACCAAATAATAACAGCACACAGAATGAAATTAGCTCGTGGGCTGCTATATAGGTCTCAAGTGAGAACACCTCTACATAGCTTTTGAAGTTCCTCCACACCAGGCTCCATGAATAAATCAAAATCCTTTTCAGGACTTTTTGGACCTAGGATGAGCAAGGCCGTGATGTAGTTTGGTTCTTTGGTGTAGACATTGGTGGCATGTTGTAAGGGATAATAAGCACTGGCCACATGCTATATGTGGCGCTTTGGTAGCCAAATGGGTTGAATCCATGTGTAGCTAAGCCAAGTCTAATGTTTCTCGGCTCAGCAACAAACTTTTGTGTTTCATATTGAAGCTTGTCCAGTCACTACCATTAGATGGATGGATCATTACATTCGATCTCTGTATTTTTGGTTCCTAGAATGCCACAATACATCCTCTCTTCTTTGAGCATCATGAATCAACCCCTGCAATCTTGGTATAACTGGAAAATGTCTTAGAAACTTATGAGGAATCCTCTTGTAAGTGCATCTAGTGCCACCCCCTAATTGGTTTTGGAGTATTGCCGACAAACATGGTTGAGGGACTAATGTGTTTGTGAGATTCACAGGAGAACACAGGTAGAAGTACCTCATTGATTCGGTTTACCTATCAGAGATGACCCCTCAAAATGTATGAAGACATTGAAGACAATGGTGGTTCGTGAAGACATTCACGACAAAGATAATGTCATATGAAGAAATTCACTTGAAGACAATGGAGTGAGAAGACATAGTTTCTTTCGTAGTCTCATTTTCTTCTCTCTTGAGTTATAGGAACCATCGAACTGTTAAGTGGGGTCTAGGTGAACAAAGTCAGAGAAACTGACGTGATGCTCAACCCAAATCCTATGTCTTCGAGTGAAGACAATCAGAGAAAAACTTATCCAGAGTAGGATGAGTCAGCTTGGCTTGTAGCCCAAGTCAAGCTGCCACATGTTTTTGAAATCTGACTATTGGACATGTGTCGGTTCCTTAGTGGCCTAGGGTCATTTCAGACATATCATGTCGGGTTGCCTCTTTGCTATAAATAGCCCACCCCCTACACCATAAATTGGTGGCTGCTCAGAGTTAGTGCATGACTTTTGTCGTTTGAGAGCAACCCACCTCCGAAGCCTTTGAGAGAGAATCCTTGCAAGGACAACCCCAAAACACCCAGAGCCCAAAGAGTGTTTGCATCATTGAAGTCTTTCTGTCCGCATGATCTGAAGACTTATTACACTTGAAGATTGTGTATCTTCTAGTCGGTTAGGTGTCACGTTCTCAGGATCCAGGAGTCATTGTGGATCACCGGTGAACAAAGTATGTGAAGGTTTGGAAGTCTACCTTGAAGACTTACCATAGTGATTGGGTGAGGACAAAGTCTCCTTTGCTCAAGGGGACTAAGGTGAAGACGTGATCTTCTGAGTTAAATCTCAGCCTCCCTAACTAGACGTACAATTGTCACAGCAACTAGAACTAGTCTACCAAATCCTTGTCTTTGTTAAGCAGATGGTTCTATCACTTTACCCTTTACTTACAGCTTTGCTTCGTGAAGTCATTGCTTGCCTGCTCTATTTGACTTCACTGTGTGAAGACATTCTTTTTGTTTGCATGTTTGGCTTCATACTATCTTCCTAGTCCGATCCACTCTACCTAGCCGCTGTTTGTCTTCGTGTTTACTCTGTACTATTTTTTAGACTATAGCATGACTAGTGTAAGTTTATCTTCCGCTACATATTGTGTAGGTTGTATTTGGTTGTCTGTATTCGAAGGCATTGCCTGTCTTGAAGAATTTCATAAAAATCTCCTATTCACCCCCTCTAGTCGATAACTAGCACTTTCAATTGGTATCAGAGCAAGGTGCTCCCTTGTCATGTGTGATTCGGTTTAACCACCTGGAGTTTTAGCTATGTCGACTGAAGGGATAATCAAAGAGTCTACTGCGTGCCCCATCTTCGATGGCACTAATTACCCCTACTAGAAGAATAAGATGCGCATGCATCTTGAAGCCATTGACAATGACCTCTGCTATGTCGTCAAGACTGGCGTTCCCAATCGGTGAAGGCATCACCCCCGCTGATGTCAAGAGGTTCGCGCAACTAGACTCAACGGTCAAGAATATCATTTGTGGTCATTTGACCAAAGGGCAGTATGGCCGTGTGAGTGCTCTAGAATCTGCGAAGCTAGTCTAGGACGGGTTGTCCAAGGTCAACGAAGGCGTCTCAACACAGAGAGACTCAAGGATAGATGTGCTTCGCAATCTCTTCAACCGATTCAAGAGGAATGACAATGAGAATGCCCATCTCACTTTTTACCACCTCACTGATATCACAAATGAACTTGATGCTCTTGGCGCCACTGAAATCACAAAGCATGAAGTCATGAAAAAGCTATTGAGATCACTTGACAGCTCATTTGACACTCTAGCATTGATGATCCAAGAGCACCCTGACTTCAAAGAACTCGATCCATCTGATATACTTGAGAGGCTCAACACACATGAATTCTAGCTATCTGAGAAGAGAGATATCTATGGTCCCAACTATGGCTGATCTCGTGCCTTGAAGGCAAAGGCTGTATCCTCTTCTGAAGAATCTGACTGCAATTTGATGATCCTGAAGACATAGGCAAAGAGCTAGCAATGCTCGCGAGAAAGTTCCAAAAGTTCTCTAGGAAGAATAGCTTCGAAAAATCTTCAAGATCTAGCTCCAAGAATGATGAGGCTTCCACTCGTGACTATAAGAAGAGAACATGCCACAAATGCAAGAAGCCAGGCCACTATATATCTAAATGTCCTCAATGGGACAAGGAAGCAAAGAAAAAGAATAAGAGCAAGGAATATGACTCCAAGGATAAGAAGAAGAAATCCTCAAAGTCTTCATCTCACAAGAAGAGCTCGTCTAGCAAGGCTCGTGCGTTCATTGGCAAGGAAATAGATTCAGAGGAGGAGTCTGCTTCTGAGGAGGTAGAGGTGGAGACCGAGGAGGATCCCGATTCAGGTGTTGCAAGCCTGGCTCTAGCTTCAGCATTGGTCGCCAAGTCTATCTTCAACACTGAAGACAATGGTCACGACACCGATGCTGAAGCCAATGATGATGAGGATTCTGCTCCCACCTACTGGTTCATGGTAAGAGGTGCTAAGGTGAACTCACGCGATGCTTACTTTCAGACCTCCAGTGAAGATGACTCTGAATGTGAATCCAAACCCAATTATAAGATCATTGCTAAAATTTTAACTAAACAACAAACAACCATGAAAAAGATTCAAAAATTGCTAGACAAAACCGATGACCTGTTGGACGAGGAAATGAATCGAACTTAGTCCTTAATCGAAGACATCAAAAATCCTCGTGTTAAGTACGAGGAACTTGAAAGTCGTCATGAAACCCTCTCGGCTAGTCATGAGAAGCTTTCCTATGATTGTCTTCAAAGGAAGCAAGATCTAGAAACCAAGAGCATCTCATAAAGATCTTCAAAAAGAAAACGATTCACTACTCGCTCAACAGACCAGTTCCGCTCAGGAAGATTTTGTGCCAACTTGCTTAAAATGCCTTGAGTGTGACAATGCTATCTCTATTGCTAAGTGTTCTACTGCTTCTGAAGTTGCAATATCTTCAACTATTGATGTGGTAACTAACCCCTCCTATGAGGATACCACTACTATGGTGGATGAGAATGCCAGGTTGAAGACATTGCTTGAAACAAGCATGTACAAAAGCCTCAAAGGGCATCAGACCCTATGTAATGTCCTCAAGAAACAGATTCTGAACTGAACCCTAGGAAAGAGGGTGTTGGTTTTGAAAGAAAAATGAATGCTGATGGCTCCTGGAAGCCTGAGCAGTGCCCCAAAACCACATGGGTTGCTGCAAAGGACCCTTCAGTGGATCCACCCACCTTATCTGGCTTCACTTGTGTTAACCCTATTATCATTGATGAGTCATTTGACTCAAACTATAAACTGTTCAAGAATCAGAATGGTGAAGTGTTTTCCAGGTTTATTGGAACTAACTTCAAGAATGGGTCACCTATGAAGAAGATCTGGGTTCCTAAAAGTCGCCTTGAGAAGCTTCCCATGAATGTCATCATGACACCTCTTGGGAAGAAGACAAACCCTAGATCAAAGGCTTCATATGGCCCAAATGCTTCATACAGACAGAGGACCTCACAAGGTCACCCTAACTCAAATGTTTTCCAGAGAAACTACCATCAAACTCAGGAATATGAGTGTGTTTCTTCAAACCGCTATGTTCACAAATCAAAGAATTTTTTTGCATATTCTTTTGAGTACTATTTACCTCCTGCAAAACTATTTGCTAGGGCTTCAAAGCCACAGTTCTCAAATGATGCACTTAGACTCATTGCTTCGAAGCCACCCCGTAAGATGTGGGTGGTTAAGAAGAATTAACTTCTCTTGTAGGCTCGGGTCTCCAGCAAAAAACCATTGACTTCTAAAGACAATGCCGGTGACCTAAAACATCTCGTGGGACGCAAGATAAAGTGCCAAAATGGTCTTACCATTTATTTTGTCCCTAGATTTCTTGATGAACATCCTATCTTACCATCCAAGAATCTTACATTTGATAGTCCCCATGTTCATCAAATGTTTCTCCTTCACAACACTCTTTGTGAAGCCTATCCTACTAACTGCACTGTAGGGTACAACTCCCAAAGCTACTGAATGGATCATGGATAGTGGATGCACTAACCACTTGACTGGTGATCGAAGTCTTCTCATGGATTCTACTCTTCGACCATCCACTAAAATCCATATCACATTTGCTGACACCGGTAAAAGCAAGGTATTGTGCCTAGGTAGAGTTGCTATCTCAAAGGATCAACACATGGATAAAGTGATGCTTATTGAATCCCTTGGATACAACTTAATGTCTGTCTTAATGCTTTGTGATCTTGACATGATTGTGATATTTGGAAAATATCGATGCCTTGTGCTTATGGCTTCTGGAAAGTCTCTAGTCTTTGAAGGTTATCAAAGAGTTGATCTGTATATGGTAAATTTCTCTGTGGGACCACAGCTTGCCGTATGTCTACTAGAAAAAGCTTCAGAGTGCTGGCTTTCACATCTAAGGCTGGGACATGCTACCATGAGGAACTTGCATACTCTCGTGAAGAAGAAGCACATCATAGGCATCGAGGGCATCAAGTTCAAGAAGGATCATCTATGTGGTGCTTGCGAAGCCGGGAAGATGACTAGGGAAAAACATCCCTCGAAGAAAATCATGATGACACCACGTCCCTTCGAGCTGCTACACATGGCTTATTTGGCCCTACTCACTACTCTTCCCTTTCTTCCCTTACTACCACTGCACATCTTTATGGATTCATCATTGTTGATGATTGTTCTAGATATACCTAGGTGCACATAATTCTCTACAAGACTGAAGTGCAGGATGTCTTCAGACGATTTGCCAACTGCGCCATGACTAACTATGGAATCAAGATCAAGCACATTCGAAGTGACAATGGCATGGAATTCAAGAACACTGGCCTCGACATCTATCTTGATACACTGGGAATCACTCATGAGCTATCCGCTCCATACACTCCTCAGCAGAATGGCATCATGGAGCGCAAGAACATGACCCTTATTGAGATGGCTCGTATGATGCTTGATGAATACAAGACACCAAGAAAGTTCTGGCATGAAACCATTGATATTGCATGCCATATCATCAACAGAGTTTATCATCTTATGAACTACTCACTGGTAAGAAGCCAAACGTAAGTTATTTCAAAGTCTTCGGTGCTAGGTGCTGGATAAGGGATCCACATCACACTTCCATATTTGCACCGACAACACATGAAGGTTTTATGATTGGTTATGGAAAGGATTCACACACCTACAGAGTCTTCAACCTCTTTCACAATAAAGTGGTTGAAACTGTAGATGTGCGGTTTGATGAAAATAACGGTTCACAATGAGAGCACCTGCCAAATGTGCTAGATGAAGCTGCTCCTAGTGAAACTATCAAGCTAATTAGCACTAGGAAAATCATACCCACCGAGGAAAAAGCAAAATAGGAAGTTGCCATCCCTGCTCCCACTCAATGTGAAGACAATGCTGAGACGGAAGACAATGCTGAAGATGAAGATAATGATCAGCAAGAGCAAAGTCTTCGCCCTGTTCATCCTCGGGTGGCTAATGAAGTTCAGACTGAGAAGATACTTGACAGCATGAATGTACCTAGTCCTCTTACTCGATCAAGAGCTACGCAACTAGAAAAATTCTATGGGCACCTTGCATTCGTCTCCATATCCGAACCCAAGAAATTTGATGAAGCCTTTATGGAACCTGAATGGATTCAAGCTATGCAAGAAGAGCTTCAACAATTTGAGCTCAAGAATGTTTGGTAGCTAGTTGCTACTTCTTGAGCTTGCATTGATTTTTCCCATGAAGAGGAAAGGGTGATGCAGCAAAGTAGAGACAAGTATTTCCCTCTGTTAAGAACCAAGGTATCAATCCAGTAGGAGGCACAAGCAAGTCTGCAATCTATGCACCTGCACAAACTAACAAACACTTGCACTCAACGCGAAAAAGGGGTTGTCAATCCCCGGTCTCGAACAACAGTGTGATCTAATAGAGGTAGGTATAAAAGATAAACAAAAAGGCAAACTAAAGTAAATATAAATAAATTTCTGCAAGGTATTTTTGGGTTTATAGATCTAAAAATATATGATGGAAAATAGACCCGGGGACCATAGGTTTCACTAGAGGCTTCTCTCTTGAAAGAAAACATACGGTGGGTAAACAAATTACTGTAGAGCAATTGATAGAGAAGCGCAAAGTTATGATGATATCCAAGGCAATGATTATGAATATAGGCATCATGTCCGTGTCAAGTGGACCAACTCCTCCCTGCATCTACTACTATTATTCCACATCGACCACTATCCAGCATGCATCTAGCGTATTAAGTTCATAAGAACAGAGTAACGCCTTAAGTATGATGACATGACATAGAGGGATAAACTCAAGCAATATGATGAAAACACCATCTTTTTACCCTTGATGGCAACAATACAATATGTGCCTCGCTACCCCTACTTTGTCACTGCGTGAGGACACCGCAAGATTGAACCCAAAGCTAAGCACCTCTCCCATTGCAAGAAATACCAATCTAGTTGGCCAATCCAAACCGATAATTCGAAGAGAAATACAAAGATATTTAATCATGCACAAAAAGTTTAGAAAAGACTCAAATAATATTCATAGATAATCTGATCATAAATCTACAATTCATGGGATCTCGACAAACACACCGCAAAAGAATATTACATCGAATAGAACTCCAAGAACATCGAGGAGAACATTCTATTGAAGATCAAAGAGAAAGAAGAAGCCATCGAGCTACTAGCTATGGACCCATAGGTCAGTGGTAAACTACTCACGCTTCATCAAAAGGGCAGCAAGGTTGATGCAGATGCCCTCCATGGTCGAATCCCCCTCTAGTAGGTTGCCGGAAAAGGCCCCAAGATGGGATCTCATGGGAACAGAGGCTTGCAGTGGCGGAAAAGTATTTTTGGTGGATGCTTCTATTGGTTTTGGAATATTTGGGAATTTATAGTGCAATAATTAGGGTTGGAGGACTCTCGAGGGGCCCACAAGCACCCCCTTGGGGCGTTCCTAGGAGGCTTGTGGCCTCCTCGGGAAGCTTCTGGCCGCCTCTCCAAGTCCTACGGGTGTCTTCTGGTCCAAGAAAAATCATCACGAAAATTTTATTCCGTTTGGACTCCGTTTGGTATTCTTTTTATATAAAACTCAAAAACAAGAAAAAACCCAGAAACTGGCACTGGGCTCTAGGTTAATAGGTTAGTCCCAAAAATAATATAAAATAGCATATTAATGCATATAAAACATCCAAAACAGATAATATAATAGCATGGAAGAATAACAAATTATAGATATGTTGGAGATGTATCAAGCATCCCCAAGCTTAATTCCTGCTCGTCCTTGAGTAGGTAAATGATAAAAACAGAATTTTTGATGTGGAATGCTACATAACATATTTATCCTTGTAATGTTGTTTATTGTGGCATGAATATTCAGATCCATAAGATTCAAAACAGAAATTTATTATTGACATAAAAACAATAATACTTCAAGCATACTAATAAAGCTATTATGTCTTCTCAAAATAACATGGCAAAAGAAAGTTATCCCTACAAAATCATATTGTCTGGCTATGCTCCTCTTAATCACACAAAATATTTCACCATGCACAACTCCGATGACAAGCCAAGCAATTGTTTCATACTTTTTGTGTTCTCAAACTTTTTCAACGTTAATGCAATACATGAGCGTGAGCCATGGATATAACACTATAGGTGGAATAGAATATGGTGGTTGTGAAGAACACAAAAAAGAAGGAGAAAGTCTCGCATCAACTAGGAATATTAACAGGTTATGGAGATGCCCATCAATAAATATCCATGTGCGTGAGTAGGGATTGCCATGCAACGGATGCACTAGAGCTATAAGTGTATGAAAGCTCAAAAAGAAACTAAGTGGGTGTGCATCCAACTTGCTTGGTCACAGAGACCTAGGGCAATTTGAGGAAGCCCATCGTTGGAATATACAAGCCAAGTTATTATAATGAAAAATTCCCACTAGTATATGAAAGTGACAACATAGGAGACTCTCTATGATGAAGATCATGGTGCTACTTTGAAGCACAAGTGTGGAAAAAGGATAGTAACATTATCCCTTCTCTCTTTCTCTCTCATTTTTTGGGCTTCTTTAGCCTTCTTTATTTGGGCTTCTTTGGCCTCTTCTATTTTCTATAAAGTCCGGAGACTTGTCCCAACTTGTGAGGGAATCATAGCTTCTATCATCCTTTCCACACATGGCACAATGCTCTAATAATGATGATCATCACACTTTCATTTACTTACAACTCAAGGGTTACAACTTGGAATGGTGAAAGTTGCATGGCAATATATCTCGGAATGGCTATGGAAATGCCATAATAGGCAGGTATTGTGGCTTTTTTGAGGAAGGTATATGGTGGGTGTAATGTACCGGCGAGAGTTGCACGGTACTAGAGAGGCTAGCAATGGTGGAAGGGTGAGAGTGCGTATAATCCATGGACTCAACATTAGTCATAAAGAACTCACATACTTACTGCAAAAGTTTATTGGTCATGGAAAAAAGTACTACAGCATGCTCCTAGGGGGATAGATTGGTAGGAAAATACTAACGCTCGTCCACGACCGCTACTCATAAGGGAGACGATCAAAAATAAATCATGCTCTGACTTCATCACATAACGGTTCACCATACATGCATGCTACGGGAATCACGAACTTCAACACAAGTATTTATACCAATCCAAAATTTCTCACTAGCATGACTCTAATATCACCATCTTTATATCCCAAAACAATTGCAAGGAATCAAACTTCTCCTAGTATTCAATGCTCTTTATATGAATTTTTTTATTATATCCCTCTTGGATGCCCATCATATTAGGACTAAACTCATAACCTATGAAAATTTCCATGTTGTTTAAATACTCTCAAAATAATATAAGTCAAGCCTGAGAGTTCAACAATTTCTATAAAATAAAGCCATTGTCGTTCTCTAAAAAGATATAAGTGAAGCACTAGAGCAAACTGCCTAGCTCAAAAAATATAAGTGAAGCACTAGAGTATTCTAATAAATTCACGATTCATGCATGTCCTTCTAAAAAGGTGTGTACATCTAGGATGATTGTGTTAAACTAAAAATCAAAGACTCATATCATACAAGACGTCGCAAGCAAAACTCATATCATGTGGTGAATAATAATATAGCCTCAAGTAAATTTACCGATGAACAAAGACGAAAGAGGGGATGCCATCCGGGGCATCCCCAAGCTTAGATGCTTGGTTGTCCTTGAATATTACCTTGGGGTCCCTTGAGAGTCCCCAAGCTTAGGCTCTTGCCACTTCTTATTCCATAGTCCATAAAATCTTTATCCAAAACTTGAAAACTTCACAACACAAAACTCAACAGAAAACTCATGAGATCCGTTAGTATAATAAAATAAATCACCACTTTGGGTACTATTGTGAACTCATTCTAAATTTAAATTGGTGTTATATCTATTGTATTCAAACTTCTCCATGTTTCATACCCCCCGATACTACCCATAGATTCATCAAAATAAGCAAACAACACATGGAAAACAGAATCTATCAAAAACAGAACAGTTTGTAGCAATCTAAAAACTTCATTTACTTCTATAACTCCAAAAATTCTGAAAAGTTAGGACAATCTGAGCAATTTGTATATAAATCCTATGTAAGAAAATTCAGATCAAAATCACGCTTCTGTGATATTTTAAAATTCTAGCAATGAGTGCAAAAGTTTCTGTTTTTCAGCAAGATCAAATCAACTATCACCATAGACCATCCCAAAGGTCTTGCTTGGATCAAACACTAATTAAAACACCAAAACACAATTACTACAGAAGTAATAATGTGTATTTTCATAAAAACAGAGAATAAAAAAACTGGGTTTTCTCCCAACAAGTGCTTTTCTTTAAAGCCTTTTAGCTAGGCGTTGATAATTTTAATGATGTTCACAAGAAGGATAATAATTGAAACACAAAGAGAGCATCATAAAACATGTGACAAACATATTTAACTCTAATATACTTCCTATGCATAGGCATCTTATAAGAAAACAAATTGTGAAGGCAAGCAAAAACTAGCATATGCAAGGAAGAAGAAAGAAGCAATAGCAATCTCAACATAAAGAGAGGTAATTTAGTAACATGAAAATTTCTACCACAATGTTTTCCTCTCTCATAATAATTACATTTGGGATCATATTCAAATTCAAAAATATAGCTATCACATAAAATATTCTCTTCATGATCCACATGCATGCAAAGTTGACACTCTTCCAAAATAGTGGGATTATCATCAAATAAAGTCATGACATCTCCAAGCCCAATTTTATAAAAAATGACATAAGATTGATCATTATCCAAAGTACTAGGATCATTATTACCTAGAGTTGACACTCTTCCAAACCCACTTTCAATATTATTGCAAACTTATTCATCATGAGGCTTAAATAAATTTTCAAGATCATAAGAAGCATTATCACCCCAATCATGATCATTGCAATAAGTAGCGGACATAGCAAAACTAGCATCCCCAAGCTTGGGGTTTTGCATATTATTAGCACAATTGACAATAATAGAATTTATAATAACATCGTGGTAATCATGCTTTTGATTCAAGGAACTATCAAGTATGGGTGCAATAGCACTAATTTCATGTTTAACAGAAGGAACTATAGCAAGTTCATCTCCATTAGCATAATTAATATTGGCATCATGGCCATAAAAATATCAAGCATCATGTTCATTAGGGGAGGATATCTCAATCAAACCAATGGAATCATAATTATCTATAGATTCATGCATATCATTATTTTCTTCCAAAGCAACGACCATTCTCTCAATAAATTCCTTAACATAGGCATTATGAGCATAGTTTTCATAGCAATATTTAAGTATGTCAAAAATTTCAGATTTGT
The DNA here is from genome assembly GCF_018294505.1 of Triticum aestivum. Lineage (NCBI taxonomy): Eukaryota > Viridiplantae > Streptophyta > Magnoliopsida > Poales > Poaceae > Triticum > Triticum aestivum. The sequence goes on from NC_057798.1 coordinate 237,179,675, forward strand.
AGAGAGTAATATCATACTTTTAAATCAACGAAGAACTTCATAAGCACCCTTAAATGCAACAAAATTTTCAATTTGTTTGATATCATAGTAACTATAAACACCCTTTTCATAAGATGATAAGATTTCATTATCATTAAACTCACATAGGTAGGGAAGGTGTTTTTAGGGTTCTTAGAGCAACAAGTAAAATCACAAATTTCACAAAGATTCCAAGCATAACATAGCAAACAATTTTTTTGATTCCATCATAGTCTCACTTTTTGAGACAAACGGTGACACAGAAAATGAGCATCCTCATCTAAAGATTTTCCCTCAACTAAACTAGTTAGAGTTTCAGCACAAGCACATATGGATCGAAGATGATCCAAGTAGACAATTTTAAGTGGATCCATGAACCTTTTTCTCTCTGATTTTCAACAAATACACAATTATACCAAGCGAATGAGCAAACAAACCAAGTAAGACATAAAGGCAAATGAAAAGGCGAACAAAAGAAGGCAAATAAAAAGGCAAATATTTTTGTGTTTTTCTGAATTTTTTTAAGAAGTGGGGGAGAGGAAACGAGAGGCAAATGGAAAATAATGTAAGTGCAAGAGATGAGAGTTTATCATGGGTACTTGGTAGGCTTGATGTAGAACCTCCCCGGCAACGGTGCCAGAAATTCTTCCTGCTACTTCTTGAGCTTACGTTGATTTTTCCCTTGAAGAGGAAAGGGTGATGCAACAAAGTAGAGATAAGTATTTCCCTCAGTTAAGAACCAAGGTATAAATCCAGTAGGAGGCACAAGAAAGTCTCCAATTTATCCACCCGCAAAACTAACTAACAATTGCACTCAACGCGAAAAAGGGGTTGTCAATCCCTTCACGGTCTCGAACAAGAGTGAGATCTAATAGAGATAGGTATAAAATATAAACAGAAAGGCAAACTAAAGTATATATAAATAAATTGAAGCAAGGTATTTTTGGGTTTTTGGTTTATAGATCTGAAAATATATGATGGAAAATAGACCCGGGGACCATAGGTTTCACTAGAGGCTTCTCTCTTGAAAGAAAACATATGGTGGGTAAACAAATTACTGTCGATCAACTTATAGAAAAGCGCAAAGTTATGATGATATCCAAGGCAATGATTATGAATATATGCATCACGTCCGTGTCAAGTAGACCGACTCCTGCCTCCATCTACTACTATTACTCCACACATCAACCGATATCCAGCATTCATCTAGAGTATTAAGTTCATAATAATAGAGTAATGCCTTAAGTATGATGACATGATGTAGAGGGATAAACTCAAGCAATATGATGAAAATCCCCATCTTTTTTCCCTTGATGGCAACAACACAATACGTGCCTCGCTACGCCTACTTTGTCACTGGGTGAGGACACCGCAAGATTGAACCCAAAACTAAGCACCTCTCCCATTGCAAGAAATACCAATCTAGTTGGCCAAACCAAACCAATAATTCGAAGAGAAATACAAAGATATTTAATCATGCATAAAAGAGTTCAGGAAAGACTCAAATAATATTCATAGATAATCTGATCATAAAGCCACAATTCATCGGATCTCGACAAACACACCTCAAAAGAATATTACATCGGATAGAACTCCAAGAACATCGAGGAGAATATTGTATTGCAAATCAAAGAGAGAGAAGAAGCCATCTAGCTACTAGCTATGGACCCGTAGGTGTATTGTAAACTACTCATGCTTCATCGAAAGGGCAGCAAGGTTGATGTAGATGCCCTCCATGATCGTATTCCCCTCTGGCAGGGTGCCGAAAAAGGCCCCAAGATGGGATGTCATGGGACCAGAGGCTTGCGGCGGCGGAAAAGTATTTTGGTGGACGCTTCTGTTGGTTTGGGAATATTTGGGAGTTTATAGTGCAAGAATTAGGGTTGGAGGACTCCCGAGGGACCCACAAGCCCTTAGGGCGCCCCCTTAGGGCGCGCCTAGGAGGCTTGTGGCCTCCTCAGGAGGCTTCTGGCCCCCTCTCCAAGTCCTACGAGTGTCTTCTGGTCCAAGAAAAATCATCGCGAAAGTTTTATTCCGTTTGGACTCCGTTTGGTATTCTTTTTTGTAAAACTCAGAAAGAAGGAAAAAACATAAACTGGCACTGGGCTCTAGGTTAATAGGTTAGTCCAAAAAATAATATAAAATAGCATATTAATGCATATAAAATATCCAAAACAAATAATATAATAGCATGGAAGAATAAAAAATTATAGATACTTTGGAGACATATCACTAGTCAAACGACCTGATCCTCGCAAGCACAATATTAATGGAACCAAATGGATCTATCGCGTCAAGCAAGATAAACATGGTCAAGTTGTCAGAAACAAAGCTCGTCTTGTTGCTCAAGGTTACAAACAAGTAGAGGGAATTGACTTTGATGAAACCTTTGCTCTTGTGGCTAGGCTTGAAGCCATTCGCATACTGCTAGCCTATGCTAACCACGACAACATCCTCCTAAATCAAATGGACGTGAAGAGTGCTTTCCTCAATAGCAAATTTGAAGAAGAAGTATATGTAACTCAACCACCTAGTTATGAAGATACAAAGAATCCCGATATGGTCTACAAGCTCAACAAGGCACTATATGGCCTCAAACAAGCACCTCGAGCTTGGTATGACACACTCAAAGATTTCCTGAAGAGCAAAGGCTTCAAACCTGGTTCTCTAGATCTCGCTCTCTTCACGAAGACATATGCTGGAGAACTGTTTGTTTGCCAAATCTATGTGGATGACATTATCTTCTGCTGCACTGACAAAACATATAGTAATGAGTTCGGACACATGATGCAAGAGAAATATCAGATGTCAATGATCGGGGAGCTAAAATTCTTCCATGGTCTTCAAATCCGTCAACAGAGAAATGGCATCTTCATATCACAAGAAAAGTACCTCAAAGATTGTCTGAAGAAGTTTGGAATGCAAGACTGCAAAGGGTACACGGCGCGAATGCCAACTAAAGGTCAATTGGGCCCCGACGACAATGGTAAAGTGTTCGATCAAAAGGTATACCGCTCCATGATTGGTTCTTTATTGTACTTATGTGCATCTAGGCCAGATATAATGCTTAGCGTTTGCATATGTGCCCGGTTCCAAGCGGCACCAAAGGAGTCGCATCACCTCACGGTGAAACGAATACTTCGATATTTAGCTCATGATACGTCTCCAACGTATCTACTTTTCCAAACACTTTTTCCCTTGTTTTGGACTCTAACTTGCATGATTTGAATGAAACTAACCCGGACTGACGCTGTTTTCAGCAGAACTGCCATGGTGTTGTTTATTGTGCAGAAAACAAAAGTTCTCAGAATGACCTGAAAATCCACGGAGATAACTTTTGGAAAATATAAAAATACTGGCAAAAGAATCAAGGCCAGGGGCCCACACCCTATCCACGACGGTGGGGGGCGCGCCCCCTCCCCCTGGGCGTTCCCCCTATCTTGTGGGCCCCCTGATGCTCCACTAACCTCAACTCCAACTCTATATATTTCGTTTCGCGGAGAAAAAAATCAGAGAGAAAGTTTCATCACGTTTAACGATAGGGAGCCGCCGCCAAGCCCTAATCTCTCTCGGGAGGGCTGGTCTGGAGTCCGTTCTGGGCTCCGGAGAGGAGGATTCGTCGTCGTCGTCATCATCAACCATCCTCCATCACCAATTTCATGATGCTTACCACCGTGCGTGAGTAATTCCATTGTAGGCTTGCTAGACGGTGATGGGTTGGATGAGATTTACCATGTAATCAAGTTGGTTTTGTTAGGGTTTGATCCCTAGTATCCACTATGCTCTGAGATTGATGTTGCTATGACTTTGCTATGCTTAATGATTGTCACTAGGGCCCGAGTGCCATGATTTAAGATCTGAACCTATTATGTTTTCATGAATATATGTGAGTTCTTGATCCTATATTGCAAGTCTATAGTCACCTACTGTGTGTTATGATCCGACAATCCCGAAGTGACAATAATCGGGATACTTCTCGGTGATGACCGTAGTTTGAGGAGTTCATGTATTCAATATGTGTTAATGCTTTGGTCCGGTACTCTATTAAAAGGAGGCCTTAATATCCCTTAGTTTCCACTAGGACCCCGCTGCCACGGAAGGGTAGGACAAAAGATGTCATGCAAGTTCTTTTCCATAAGCACGTATGACTATATTCGGAATACATGCCTATATTACATTGATGAACCGGAGCTAGTTCTGTGTCACCCTATGTTATAACTATTACATGGGGAATCGCATCCGACATAATTATCCATCACTGATCCAATGCCTACGAGCTTTTCACATATTGTGCTTTGCTTATTTACTTTTCCGTTGCTACTGTTACAATTACTACAAAACTGCTATCGCTACTTTTGCCACCGTTACCATTACTATCATACTACTTTGCTACTAAATACTTTGCTGCAGATACTACGTTATCCAGGTGTGGTTGAATTGACAACTCAACTCCTAATACTTGAGAATATTCTTTGGCTCCCCTTGTGTCGAATCAATAAATTTGGGTTGAATACTCCACCCTTGAAAGCTGTTGCGATCCCCTATACTTGTGGGTTATCAATACTAATTTATGGCGCCGTTGCCGAGGAGCATAGCTCTATTCTTTGAGTCACTTGGGATTTATATCTGCTGATCACTATGAAGAACTTGAAAGCGCAAGAACTAAGATTTTCCCTCAACTACGAGGGGAGGCAAGGAACTGCCATCTAGCTCTGCACTAGATTCTCCCTCTGTTATGAGTAAGCTTGCGACACCTAAACCTGCTACTGCTATGAATTCTGATATGTCACATGTTATTGATGATGCCACCTCTGCTATGCATGATACTTATGATGAAACTACTTCTATGCTTGATACTACTGTGCCATTAGGTGAATATCTTGATGAACAACTTGCTAGGGTTAGAGAGAATGAAATTATTGAAGATGAAATTATTAATGATAGTGATGATGAAGGTTCTCCCCCTAAGTATGAATTGCCTGTTGTTCCAGAGGGTTATGTTATGGATGAAGAAGCTGCTAGAGCTAATTTTGCTTGCAATGGTAGATGTGATCTTAAGAAGTTATTAGCTAAATGGAAGCAACAATTTCTTAATGCTAGAATGAAACCTGACCCTGCTTTTGCTACTTCACCTATCTGTGTTACTGATAAGGATTATGAATTCTCTGTTGATCCTGAGATAATTACTTTGGTTGAATCTGATCCTTTTTATGGCAATGAATCTGAAACTGTTGTGGCACATCTTACCAAGTTAAATGATATAGCCACCCTTTCTAATGATGAGAAGTCTCGCTATTACTATATCCTTAAGATATTTCCGTTCTCATTAAAGGGTGATGCTAAAACTTGGTTTAATTCTCTTGATCCTGGTTGTGTGTGTAGTCCCCAGGATATGATTTATTACTTCTCTGCTAAATATTTCCCTGCTCATAAGAAACAAGCTGCCTTGGGGAAATATATAATTTTGTGCAAATCGAAGAAGAGAGTCTCCCACAAGCTTGGGGGAGGCTTCTCCGATTACTTAATGCTTTGCCTGATCATCCTCTTAAGAAAAATGAAATACTTGATATCTTTTATAATGGACTAACCGATGCTTCCAAGGACCACTTGGATAGTTGTGCTGGTTTTCTTTTCAGGGAAAGAACACTCGACCAAGCTGAATTACTATTAAATAATATGTTGACTAATGAAAATAATTGGACTCTTCCTGAGCCAATTGAGCCAACTCCTGAGTCTATTCCTAAACCAACTCCGAAAAAAGGGGTGTTCTATTTCTCAGTCCTGAAGATATCCAAGAGGCAAAGAAATCAATGAAAGAGAAAGGTATTAAAGCTGAAGATGTTAAGAATTTACCTCCTATTGAAGAAATACATGGTCTTAATATACCGCTTGTTGAAGAAACACATTGTCTTGATAACCCGACACAGGTAGTAAAGGTAAATTCTCTCTATAGATATGATAAAGTTGAAATCCCGTCTACTAAACTTCATAGCTCATGTTTAGATGAATTTGATGACTTTATGGCTAGACAAGAAAGTTTTAATGCTTATGTTGGTAGAGAGTTAAATAATAATGCTTTCATGATTGGATGCTTGAGTGATTATATGGCTAGAGTTAAAGGTGAACTTAAACTAATTAGCAAATATGCTTCTATGGTTACCACTCAAGCTGAACAAGTACTTAAAGTTCAACGTGATTTGCTCGATGAATTAAATAATAAACATGATTTTGCTGTTAGAGTGGCTACTAGAACTGGTAGAATGACTAAGGAACATTTGTATCCTGAAGGCCACCCTAAGAGAATCGAGCAGGATTCTCAGAGAAATAATTTAGAGGCACCTAGTTCTTCTAAAAAGAAGAAAAAGAAAAATGTTAGGACTTTGCATGCTTCTAGTGAACCTATTGTAGACACACCTGAGAATCCCAACGATATTTCCATCTATGATGCTGAAACACAATCAGGTGATGAACATGAACCTAGTGATAATGTTAATGATAATGTTCATGTTGATGCTCAACCTATCAATAATAGTGATGTAGAGATTGAACCTGCTGTTGATCTTGATAACCCACCATGAAAGAATCTACATTATGATAAGAGAGATTTTGTTGCTAGGAAGCACGGTAAAGAAAGAGAACTATGGGTTTAGAAACCCATGCCCTTCCTCCTAAACCATCCAATACAAAGGATGATGAGGATTTTGAGCGCTTTGCTGAAATGATTAGACCTATCTTCTTACATATGCGTTTAACTGATATGCTTAAATTAAATCCTTATGCTAAATATATGAAGGATATCATTACAAATAAAAGAAAGATATCGGAAGTTGAAATTTCCACCATGCTTGCTAATTACACTTTTAAAGGTGGAATACCCAAGAAACTTGGAGATCTAGGAGTACCAACTATACCATGCACCATTAAAAGAAACTATGTTAAAACTGCTTTATGTGATCTTGGAGCCGTTAGTGTTATGCCTCTCTCTTTATATCGTAGACTTGAATTGAATAAGTTGACACCTACTGAAATATCTTTGCAAATGGCTGATAAATCAACTGCTATACCTGTCGGTATTTGTGAGGATGTACCTGTTGTGGTTGCAAATGTCACTATCTTAACGGACTTTGTTATTCTTGATATTCCTGAGGACGATAGTATGTCAATTATCCTTGGTAGACCCTTTTTGAATACTGCAGGGGCTGTTATTGATTGCAACAATGGCAATGTCACTTTTCATGTTAATGGTAATGAGCATACGATACACTTTCTGAGGAAACAACCTCAAGTTCATAGCACCAATTCTATTAGAAAAGTTCCAACTATCATTATTGGAGGTTTTGAATTTCCTCTTCCTACTGTCAAGAAAAAGTATGATATTCTTATTATAGGGGATGTTCATATCCCCGTTGAGGTAACCTAGTGTTATTCGAAATTTCTCCGGTTCCGTGTTATTCAGAATGAGTTTGTTAACAAGACTTGATCAACCTTGTTAGTGGATTCATTTTTATGATCATGAGAAGGATGAAACTAGAAGGCACAACCTTCTGTACCCTCCTTTTACTTTCTGTTATTTAGAATAAATAAAGCAAAAATAGTATTATCTGTCTGTTTTCTGAATTATCCATGCCATAAAAAATATCCCGAAAATAAAAGTGCTCCAAATGCCCTGCAGATCTAGTATGATTTTTTATGGAATATTTGAGGATTTTAGGCATTGAGAACACATCAGGGGGCAAGCACCTGACCACGAGGGTGGAGGGCACGCCCACTCCCCCTGGGCGCGCCCCCCTGTCTTGTGGGCCCACGGTGGCCCCCTCCACTTATTCCTGCACCCACACACTCCATCTTCCTCCCAAAAAAAATCCCCATCCAGCTCAAGCACGAGTTCTAGCTCATTTTGCTGCAATTTTCGATCTCCTTGCTCAAAGCTCCATTCACAAAACTGCTTTGGGAGATTGTTGCTTGGTATGTGACTCCTCCATTGGTCCAATTAGTTTTTGTTCTAGTGCTTTATTCATTGCAAATTTTTGCTGCATAGGTGACCCTGTTCTTGAGCTTGCATGTCAAATTTATGAGGTCCCAAGTAATTCTAATGCATGATATAGGCTCTAGGCACTTGTGGGAGTAGTTGCTACCAATCTTGTTTAGTTTGATTCACTTTTATTTTGAAGTTACTAAAAATTTCAGAAATTTTCAGAAAATGATAAGGAGATTATTGAGGGGCTCTTCTAGCCAAGGCTCCAAGGATAAACAAGCTAAGGAGAAAGAAAAGGCCAAGTCTAATCTTCCTCGCGTAGCGGAAGTAAGGCCTTGTGAGTGGCCATGTGATAATTTCTTGAGAGCAGCCGAGATTTATGAAGACTTTTATTCTTTGGCTGAAAATGCGGGCCCCATTGACTTCCTCCATGACCGGATCAATCAGTATCTCTTACTCACCAATACTTTCGTGCAAAACTTTTACAATCATCCTAAGAATTCACCTCCTTCAATATCTTTTCATTTATATGATGAGACTAAGGAAATGTCATTACATAACTTTTGCGCGGTTTGTAGAATACCCTTTGAGGGCAGCTTAGATGAACCACATCGTAAAGATGTGGATGGTTTTGTTAACACTATTACTGTAGGGGATTCGAAGAAGGGTTCCGATGCGAGAATCGCTAGCATACATTTTCCTGTTTTATGCTACTTTGCCATATTTGCTAGTAGATGCTTAACTGGTCATGGAAATAGTGGAAACTTCAGTGTTCCTAATATTATTATTCTGTTCCACGCCTTATTTGGTGATAAAACTTTTAGTATGGGTGCCGTAGTTGCTAAACGGTTAAGCCTGAACCGTACAAATGGCCCCATCTTTGGAGGTATCTATGCTGCACGCGTTGCTAAACATTTTGAGATACCTATTAGACATGATGAGAAAGAGGAGACACTGCTGCCTCTTACTTATTTAGATTACAGGAGCATGGTAGTGCATGAGTCTATTGTTGACAATGATGATAAGATGCTTCTGTATAACTTGAGATTTAATAAGAAACACAATGAGATTATTACCTTGCCTGTGCCTTTGTTGTTTGATTTAACTTCAGACCATTACCTTGTCTTGCCGGAAGCGATGTACGCGCATTGAGGCCAGACATCCGCTCTAGAGCCCGAGCCGGAACCTCCACTGGACCCTTATCGTCCATCATCTTATTAGTGGGATCTGGAGGAGATCGCTAGCCAGTGGTATCCAGATGATACTCCTCATTACACCGGGGAGAGTAGCCGCGATCCTTGGCAATAGACCAACTTAGGCCAAAAGCCTAAGCTTGGGGGAGTACATATTTCTCACCGACTTTACATTCATGTTCACACACTTATTCTAGTTGTCGGTGTTCATACTCTTTCATTGTACTATCCATGCTAGTTTAACTTCTTTTTCTAGCTTTCTTCTTCTGTGTTTGATAAACCTTAAGAAAACCAAAAAAAATAGTTAGTTTAATTTCCATTCTTGTAGTAGTAATTAAAAAGAAAACCCAAAAAGATTTCTCGTTCCTCTTTTGCTTGTTGGGAGATTTCCCGTGTAAATAGTTTTATTTATTTTCTTTCCTTTGGGGGTCGAGAAGAGAAGACCATATTGAAAATGTTTAGTGGCTCTCATATGCATGGTTGTTGATTTAACTTAGAGCCTATTACCTTGTCTTCTCCCTTTAATTGAATGCATGCAGATTCCAGCTTAGTCCAATGCACGTGCACTATTATTATTATACACACCGTTCGGTCGTGCAAGTGAAAGGCAATAATGACAATATATGATGAACTGATTGAGGTGAGAGAAGCTGGTATGAACTCGACCTCTTTTGTTTTTGTAAATATGATGAGTTCATCTTTCCTGATTCAGCCTATTATGAATAAACATGTTTGCAATGACAATTAGAGATTATAGTTGCTTATGCCATGCGTAATTAGCTAGGAGCTTATAATGGTTTACCTTGCGTGCCAACATGCTATTAAAATAGTTATGATGTGGTATGATGGGATGGTATCCTCCCTTGAATGATTCAAGTGACTTGACTTGGCACATGTTCACGCATGTAGTTGAAAACAAATCAACATAGCCTTCATGATATTTATGTTCATGGTGGATTATATCCTACTCATGCTTGCACTTGGTGTAGATTAATTTTAATGCATGTTCATGACTGTTGTCGCTCTCTCAGTTGGTCGCTTCCCAGTCTTTTGCTAGCCTTCACCTGTACTAAGCGGGAATACTGCTTGTGCATCCAGACTCCATAAACCCCAAAGTTATTCCATATGAGTCCACCATACCTTCCTATATGCGGTATTTACCTGTCGTTCCATGTAAATTTTTATGTGCTAAACTCCAAACCTTCAAATGAAATTCTGTTTTGTATGCTCGAGCGGCTCATGTATCAACTAGGGATGTCTTTATCTTCCATGCTAGGTGGGTTATTCTCAAGAGGAGTGGACTCCGCTCCTCATTCACGAGAAAATGGCTAGTAACCGGGATGCCCAGACCCATGATCAAAAAGATCAAAGCAAATCAAAATAATTAAAACAAAACTCCCCCAGGACTGTTGTTGGTATGGACGGTACCCCGTTGTTTCGGATGGCCGTGGAGTGTGCTTGTTGGTGGTGGGGGGGGGGTATAAACTTCACCATTCTGTTTGGGAACCACCTATAATGTATGTAGCATGGAAGATATCGCCATCTCATAGTTGTTGCGTTGACAGTGAAAGTATACCGCTCAAAATGTTATTCATCTCTATTTTAAAATCGAGCTCTGGCACCTCTACAAATCCCTGCTTCCCTCTATGAAGGGCCTATCTATTTACTTTTATGTTGAGTCATCACCCTCTTATTAGAAAGCACCCGTTGGAGAGCACACTGTCATTTGCATGTATTACTATAAGTTTATATTGGGTATGACTTGACTGGATCTCTTTTACCATGAATTACAATGTTTAGTCAGTCCTTGATCTTTAAAGGTGCTCTGCATTTATGTTTTGCGGTCTCTGAAAGGGCTAGCGAGATATGATGACCCACAAGTGTAGGGGATCTATCGTAGTACTTTCGATAAGTAAGAGTGTCGAACCCAACGAGGAGCAGAAGGAAATGATAAGTGGTTTTCAGTAAGGTTTTCTCTGCAAGCACTGAAATTGTAGGTAATAGATAGTTTTGTGATAAGATAAATAGTAACAAGCAACAATTAAATAAAGTAAATAAAGTGTAGCAAGGTGGCCCAATCCTTTATGTAGCAAAGGATAAGCCTGGACAATTTCTAATAATAATAAAGGAGCTCCCGAGGACACATTGGGAATTATCGTCAAGCTAGTTTTCATCACGTTCATATGATTCGCGTTCAGTACTTTGATAATTTGATATGTGGGTGGACCGGTACTTGGGTACTGCCCTAACTTGTACAAGCATCCCACTTATGATTAACCCCTATTGCAAGCATCCACAACTACCAAAGGAGTATTAAGGTAAACCTAACCACAACATTAAACATATGGATCCATATCAGCCCCTAACGAAGCAACGCATAAACTAGGGTTTAAGCTTCTATCACTCTAGCAACCCATCATCTACTTATTACTTCCCCATGCCTTCATCTAGCCCCAAATAATGGTGAAGTGTCATGTAGTCGACATTCACATAACACCACTAGAGGAAAAGACAACATACATCTCACCAAAATATCGAACGAATACCAAATTCACATGACTACTAATAGCCAGACATCACCCATGTCCTCAGGAACAAACGTAACTACTCACAAAGCATATTCATGTTCATAATCAGAGGAGTAATAATATGCATAAAGGATATGAACATATGATCTTCCACCAAGTAAACCAATTAGCATCAACTACAAGGAGTAATCAACACTACTAACAACCCACAGGTACTAATTTGTGGTTTTGATACAAGATTGGATACAAGAGATGAACTAGGGTTTTGAGAGGAGATGGTGCTGGTGAAGATGTTGATGGAGATTGACCCCCTCCTGATGAGAGGATCATTGGTGATGACGTTGGTGATGATTTCCCCCTCCCGGAGGGAAGTGTCCCCGGCAGAAAAGCTCCGCCAGAGCCCTAGATTGATTCCGCCAAGGTTCCACCTCGTGGCGGCGGAGTTTCGTCCCGTAAGCTTGCCCCCGATTTTTTCCAAGGTAAAAGTGATGATATAGCAGAAGATGGACGCCGGAGGCCCACCAGGGGGCCCAGGAGATAGGGGCGCACCCTGTAGGGGGGGGGGGCACCCCCTGTTTCCTGGACAAGGTGTGGGCCCCCTGGCCTATTTCTTTCACTCATAAATTCTTAATAATTCCAAAAAGTTGTTTTGTGGAGTTTCAGGACTTTTGGAGCTGCGCAGAATATGTTTCCAACGTTTGCTCCTTTTCCAGCCAGAATTCCAGCTGCCGGCATCCCCCCTCTTCATGGTAAACCTTGTAAAATAAGAGAGAATAGCCATAAGTATTGAGATATAATGTGTAATAACAGCCCATAATGCAATAAATATTGATATAAAAGCATGATGCAAAATGGACGTATCAACTCCCCCAAGCTTAGACCTTGCTTGTCGTCAAGCGGAAGCCGAAATCGAAAAATATGTCCACATTTTTATAGATAGAGGTGTCGATAAAAATAAAATACGGACATGAGGGCATCATGATCATTCTAATAACAGCAACATATATAGATTTTGTCATATGATTTCCTATGCTCAAGTAACAAGCAATTCACAATGTCAAGTATGGTTCAAAAACTTCATTGGGAACTAACAAACTATAATCTCAGTCATTGAAGCAATTTCAATTTATCGTAACATCAGAAAGAGTCAATAAAAGAGCTTTTCAGCAAGCTCACATACTCAACTATCTTGTAGTCTTCTACAATTGCTAACACTCACGCAATACTTGTGGTTATAGAGTTTCAGTCGGACACTGAGAAAGATAGGGGCTTATTGTGTTGCCTCCCAACATATTCACCTTCAGGTGATGTCAACAATAATAGCCCATGCTAACTTACATCCAATTGGATATATATATATCATGATCTTTCAAACACGAGGAGCTTGCCAAAGGATAAAATGAAAAAGGGAAAGGTGAGGATCACCTTGACTCAAGCATCAAGTAAAACATAAAGTAAAAGATAGGCCCTTCGCAGAGGGAAGCATAGGTTGTCATGCGCGTTTAGGGTTGATGCATAAAATATTATTGCAAAAGAACGTCACTTTATATTGCCCCTTGTATGTGGACCTTTATTATGCAGTCTGTCGCTTTTATTACTTCCACAACAAGTTCGTACAAAGCTTATTTTCTCCGCACTAATAAGTCATACATAATTAGAGATCATTTTTTATTGCTTGCACCGATGACAACTTACTTGAAGGATCTTACTCAATCCATAGGTAGGTATGGTCGACTCTCATGGCAAAACTGGGTTTAAGGGTATTTGGAAGCACAAGTAGTATCTCTACTTGGTGCAAGGAATTTGGCTAGCATGAGAGGGAAAGGCAAGCCCAACATGTTTGGAAGGTCGATGACAATATACTTTAACTGAGATGTCCGAAAACATAAACCATTACGTTGTCTTCCTTGTCCAACATCAACTCTTTTAGCATGTCATACTTAATGAGTGCTTCACAATCATAAAAGATGTCCAAGATAATATATTTATATGTGAACCCCTCTTTCCTTATCACTTCCAATTAATTGCAACAATGACCAAAGCTACGTTCATCAACTCTCAACAATTTTTTATGCCTCATACTTTCTATGTGTGAAGTTATCACTATCCATAAGATCAATATGAACTCTTTTATTCTTTCTACTTTCTCAAGATCATAGCACATAGCAAAGCCCTTGACTCAACACTAATCTTTATTATAGACAGCACACAGACTCAATTACATAAAGAGATCACAATGCAAAACTCAAAACTACTTGATATCAAAACTTCAAACTACTAGATCAAGATACTACTAAAAGGAACGAACTAAATAAAGCGGTAAAGATAAGAGTGTGATGGTGATACGATACCGGGGCACCCCCCCCAAGCTTGGCAGTTGCCAAGGGGAGTGCCCATACCCATGTGATTATGTCCTCGGAGGTGATGGAGGTGGTGATGATGACGGTGGATAATCACACATTGAGCGTAAAAGTTCCTCCAACTTGCGGATAATGCCATGAAGCCCAGCAATAGCATCCTTCAACAGAATATTCTCCTGTGTGAGATACTTGTTCTGTATGCGAGCTAACTCAATCATCTTGAAAGCTTCAATCTCTGTTGGAGTAAAGAAGTTAGGTAAAGGTTGAGGGATATCTTCTTCTTTCACCACCGGAGCTTGAACCTCCATGGATTTCTTGATCCCTTCATCCTTGTTGAGCTCTTCTGGTTCTTCTCTTTTCAGCTCTATCTTCAAAAGCCAAGCATCCTCGTCTTCATTGTTGGAGGAGGGTGAAGTCATGGTGCTCTAAATCTGCAACGGAAACAGCTTGAAACGAAAACAGAGGATATTTGCGTGATACGGTGGTCAAAACCTTCGAGAGTATATATAATGAATTTTTACCGACCAAAATACGTAACATACAAGAAAACGGAGTCCAGGAGGCACACGAGGTGCCCAAGAGACAGGGGGGCGTGCCCTACAGGGGGGCGCCCTCCACTCTCATGGGAGCCTCGTGTCCCTCTCGGACTACTTCTTTCTTCCTAAAATTCTTAAATATTCCAAAACTGATAAAAATTGCCATTGGAGTTGTTTTGGAGTCGGTTTACTTACCATACCACATACCTATACCTTTTTGGAGTCTGGAACGTTCTGGAAAGTGTCCCTTATGTATTCCTTAGGGGTTACGGTTTCAATAATATTAGTTTCAACATTGATAGGATTACCTGAAATATACTCCCTCCATTCCACAATGTAGTGCCTATAGATTTTTGTGAAAGTCAAACTTTCCCAACTTTGACCAAGTGTATAGAGAAAACTGTCTACATCTACAATACCAAACATGTATATTCTGAAAATATAACTCATGATGTATCCAATGAGGTGCATTTGGTATTCTAGATGTACCTACTTTTTTCTATAAACATGGTAAAAGTTTGTAATGTTTGACTTTTGTAAAAATCTATAGGCACTACATTATGGAACGGAGGGATTAGTGTTTAATTCTTTGACCGTTTACCACCCTCGGATTTGCGCCTTCAAAGTTGTTGATTTTTATGGCACCAGAACGATAGACCTCCTCAATAACGTAGGGACCTTCCCATTTTGAGAGAAGTTTTCTTGCAAAAAATCTTAAACGAGAGTTGAATAATAACACATAATCCCCTACGTTAAACTCATGCTTTTGTATCCTCCTATCATGCTAGCGTTTGACTTTTTCTTTGAAAAGCTTGGCATTCTCATAGGCTTGGGTTCTCCATTCATCAAGTGAGCTAATATCAAATAACCTCTTCTCACCGGCAAGTTTGAAGTCATAATTGAGCTCTTTAATAGCCCAATATGCTTTATGTTCAAGTTCAAGAGGTAAATGACACGCTTTTCCATAAACCATCTTATAAGGAGACATACCCATAGGATTTTTTTATGCAGTTCTATAGGCCCATAATGCATCATCAAGTTTTTTGGACCAATTCTTTCTAGATCTATTCACGGTCTTTTGCAAAATTAATTTGAGCTCTCTATTGCTCAACTCTACTTGACCACTAGACTGCAGATGATAAGGAGATGCTATTCTATGATTGACATCATACTTAGCAAGCATCTTACGGAAAGCACCATGAATAAAATGTGAACCACCATCAGTCATAAGATATCTAGGGACTCCAAACCTCAGAAAAATAACTTCTTTAAGCATTTTAATAGAAGTGTTATGATCAACACTACTAGTTGGAATAGCTTCTACCCACTTAGTAACGTAATCAACAACAACTAAAATATGTGTATAACCATTAGAGGCAGGAAAAGGTCCCATATAATCAAAGCCCCAAACATCAAACGGTTCAATAACAAGAGAATATTTCATAGGCATTTCTTGATGTCTACTAATGTTACCTATTCTTTGACATTCATCACAAGATAAGAGAAACTTACGAGCATCTTTGAAGAGAGTAGGCCAATAAAACCATATTGTAGTACCTTGTGTGCAGTTCTATCTCCGGCGTGGTGTCCTCCATAAGATTCAGAGTGACACTTATGTAGAATCTGTTCCTGTTCATGCTCAGGCACACAACGTCTAATAACACCATCTACTCCTTCTTTATAAAGGTGTGGATCATCCCAGAAGTAATGTCTTAAATCATAAAAGAACTTTTTCTTTTGCTGGTATGTGAAACTAGACAGTAAATGTTTAGCAACAATGTAATTAGCATAATTAGCATACCAAGGAGCAGTACGAGAAGCATTGACGACCTCTAATTGTTCACCAGGAAAGCTATCATTAATAGGCAGTGGGTCATCAAGAACATTCTCTAACCTAGAAAAGTTATCTGCAACGGGGTTCTCAGCTCCCTTTCTATCAATAATATGCAAGTCAAATTCTTGGAGCAAGAGAACCCATCTAATGAGTCTAGGCTTAGCATCTTTCTTTTCCATAAGTTATTTAATGGCAGCATGATCAATGTGAATAGTAACTTTGGAATCAACAATATAAGGTCTAAACTTATCACATGCAAACACAACTGCTCAGAACTCTTTTTCAGTAGTAGCATAATTTCTCTGGGCAGTATCAAGAGTCTTACTAGCATACTGGATAACATTCAATTTCTTATCAAATCTTTGCCCTAAAACATCACCTACAACATAATCACTAGCATCGCACATAATTTCAAAAGGTAAATTCCAATCAGGTGGCTGAACAATAGGTGCAGTGATCAAAGCTTTCTTAAGTACTTCAAATGCTTCTACACAATCATCATCAAAGACAAAAGTAATATCTTTTTGCAATAAATTAGTCAGAGGCCTAGAGATTTTAGAAAAGTCCTTAATGAACCTCCTATAAAAACCAGCATGACCAAGGAAACTTCTTATACCTTTTATGTCCTTGGGACATGGCATCTTTTCAATAGCATCAACTTTGGCTTTATCAACTTCAATACCTCTCTCGGAGATCTTGTGCCCCAAGACAATGCCTTCATTAACCATAAAGTGACACTTTTCCCAATTCAGGACAAGACTAGTGTCTTCGCATCTCTGCAAAACTCGATCAAGGTTGCTCAAACAATCATCAAAAGATGATCCATAGACAGAGAAGTCATCCATGAATACCTCACAAATCTTTTCACAAAAATCAGAGAATATTGCCATCATGCATCTTTGAAAGGTAGCAGGTGCATTACATAAACCAAAAGGCATACGTCTATAAGCAAAAGTATCAAAAGGGCAAGTAAAAGTAGTTTTAGATTGATCCTTCACTAACACAGGTATCCGAGAGAAACCAGAATAACCATCTAGAAAGCAAAAATGTGTGTGTTTGGATAGCCTTTCTAGCATTTGATCAATAAAAGGTAAAGGGTAATGATCTTTCTTAGTAGCTTTATTTAACTTACGAAAATCAATTACCATCCTATAACCTGTAATAATTCTTTGCGGGATCAATTCATCTTTATCATTAGGAACGACGGTAATACCTCCCTTTTTAGGGACACAATGGACAGGGCTTACCCATTCACTATCAGCAACGGGATAAATAATACCTGCCTCAAGGAGCTTTAGTATCTCCTTTCTTACCACTTCATCTTGGGATTTAGTCGTCTTTGAGGATCTCTAACTGGTTTGGCATCTTTCTCCACTGAAATCTTGTGTTGACATAATGTGGGACTAATGCCTTTAAAATCATCCAGAGTATATCCAATAGCTGCTCGGTGCTTCTTCAGAGTTTTTAATAATCTTTCTTCTTCTTTCTCTGAAAGGTTAGCACTAATAATAACAGGATATATTTCTTTTTCATGAAGATAAGCATACTTAAGAGTATCAGGTAAAGGTTTGAGTTCAAAGACGGGATCACCCTTGGGTGGAGGGGGATCCCCAAGAATTTCAATGGGAAGGTTATGTTTCAACATAGGTTCCTATTTAAGGAACACTTCATCTATTTCTTCCCTTTCCTTCATAAACATATCGTTTTCATGGTCTAGAAAATATTGTTCTAACGGATCAGTTGGAGGAACAACAATGGAAGCAAGACCAATAATCTCATCCTTACTAGGTGGTTCCCTTTCACGAGGTTGTCTACTAAACTTAGCGAAATTAAACTCATGAGACATACCATCTATGCCACCAGTGACAATATTCTTTTCACAATTAATCTTAGCACTAGCAGTATTCAAGAAGGGTCTACCAAAAATAATGGAAAAAAATCATCTTGTGGGGAACCAAGAACAAGAAAATCAGCAGGGTATGTAACCTTCCCACACAAAACTTCAACATCTCTAACAATCCCAATAGGTTTAATGGTATCCCTATTAGCAAGCTTAATAGTAGCATCAATGTCTTCTAATTCAACGGGTGCAATGTCGTGCATAATTTCTTTATAAAGATCATAAGGTATTGCACTAGCACTAGCACCCATATCACATAAGCCATGATAACAATGATCTCCTATTTTAACAGAAATAACAGGCATGCCTACGACAGGTCTACGTGTCTTAGTATCAGGTCTAGCAATATTAGCAGTCTCACCCAAGAAAGAAATAACATGCACATCTAAGTCCTCATCCAAGAGATCTTTAACCATAGCAATACTAGGTTCAACATTAATTTGCTTAGGAGGTGTATAAGTCCTAGTATTACTCTTACGAACAACAGTCGAAGCTTTAGCATGATCCTTTATCCTAACAGGAAAAGGAGGTTTTTCAACATAAGCAGTAGGAACAATAGGATCACTATAGGCATTAGTCTTTTCTTTGACTGTAATAGGTGCAACTACTTTCACTTCAACATGAAGATTATACTTAAACCACTTCTATTTAGGGAAATCAACGTGAGTAGCAAAAGATTCACAAAAAGTAGCTACTATCTCAGAGTCAAGTCCATACTTAGCGCTAAATCCACGAAAAGCATCGGTATCCATAAAAGATTTAACACAATCGAACTTAGGTGTCATACCTGACTCCTTACCATCATCGGAACCCCAATCTTCAGAGTTGCGTTTAATTATTTCCAATAAGTCCCATTTGAAATCAATAGTCTTCAGCATATAAGAACCAACATAGGAAGTATCGAGCAGGTTGCGATTATCAAGAGAAAGCCGAGCATAAAAATTCTGAATTATCATTTCCCGAGGGAGCTCATGATTGGGGCATGAATATAACATTGACTTAAGCCTCCCCCAAGCTTGAGAGATGCTTTCTCCTTCGCGAGGCCAGAAATTATATATGTAATTACGATCACGATGAACAAGATGCATAGGATAGAACTTCTGGTGAAATTCCAACTTCAATCGCTTATAATTCCAAGATCTCGTATCATCACATAGCCTATACCATGTCAATGCATCTCCCTTAAAAGATAATGGGAAGACCTTCCTTTTGACAACATCATCGGGAATACCTGGAAGCTTAAATAATCCACAAACTTCATCCACAAAGATAAGGTGTAAATCGAGATGCAATGTTCCATCTCCTGCAAATGGATTAGCTAGCAGTTTCTCTATCATACCCGAAGGAATCTCAAAGTAAATATTTTCATAATGTTCAGTAGGTTTAGGAGCAACTCTTTGCTCTTCTGGTTGGGGTGAATATACCCCAAACAAGCCCCTCAAAGGATTAGTTTCCATAGTGACAAGTAACAGAAAATTTCGGCACACTATATAAATGTTTCCTTACCAAGTTCCACTCACCAAAAGCGCTACACTCCCCGACAACGGTGCCAGAAAAGAGTCTTGATGACCCACAAGTGTAGGGGATCTATCATAGTCCTTTCTATAAGTAAGAGTGTCGAACCCAACGAGGAGCAGAAGGAAATGATAAGCGGTTTTGAGTAAGGTTTTCTCTACAAGCACTGAAATTGTAGGTAATAGATAGTTTTGTGATAAGATAAATAGTAACGAGCAACAAGTAAATAAAGTGCAGCAAGGTGTCCCAATCCTTTTTGTAGCAAAGGATAAGCCTGGACAATTTCTAATAATAATAAAGGAGCTCCGGAGGACACATTGGGAATTATCGTCAAGCTAGTTTTTATCACGTTCATATGATTCGCGTTCGGTACTTTGATAATTTGATATGTGGGTGGACCGGTACTTGGGTACTGCCCTAACTTGGACAAGCATCCCACTTATGATTAACTCCTATTGCAAGCATCCACAACTACAAAAGGAGTATTAAGGTAAACCTAACCACAACATTAAACATATGGATCCATATCAGCCCCTAACGAAGCAACACATAAACTAGGGTTTAGGCTTCTGTCACTCTAGCAACCCATCATCTACTTATTACTTCCCCATGCCTTCCTCTAGGCCCAAATAATGGTGAAGTGTCATGTAGTCGACATTCACATAAAACCACTAGAGGAAAAGACAACATACATCTCATCAAAATATCGAACAAATACCAAATTCACATGACTACTAATAGCCAGACTTCACCCATGTCCTCAGGAACAAACGTAACTACTCACAAAGCATATTCATGTTCATAATCAGAGGAGTAATAATATGCATAAAGGATCTGGACATATGATCTTCCACCAAGTAAACCAATTAGCATCAATTACAAGCAGTAATCAACACTACTAGCAACCCATAGGTACCAATTTGTGGTTTTGATACAAGATTGGATACAAGAGATGAACTAGGGTTTTGAGAGGAGATGGTGCTGGTGAAGATGTTGATGGAGATTGACCCCCTCCTGATGATAGGGTCATTGGTGATGATGTTGGTGATGATTTCCCCCTCCCGGAGGGAAGTGTCCCTGGTAGAAAAGCTCCGCCAGAGCCCTAGATTGATTCTGCCAAGGTTCCGCCTCGTGGCGGCGGAGTTTCGTCCCGTAAGCTTGACCCCGATTTTTTCCAGGGTAAAAGTGATGATATAGCAGAAGATGGACGCCGGAGGCCCACTAGGGGGCCCAGGAGATAGGGGGCGCGCCCTGTAGGGGGGGCACGCCCCCTGTCACCTGGACTAGGTGTGGGCCCCCTGGCCTATTTCTTTCGCTCAGAAATTTTTAATAATTCCAAAAGGTTGTTTCGTGGAGTTTCAGGACTTATGGAGCTGCGCAGAATAGGTTTCCAACGTTTGCTCCTTTTCCAGCCAGAATTCCAGCTACCAGCATTCCCCCTCTTCATGGTAAACCTTGTAAAATAAGAGAGAATAGCCATAAGTATTGAGATATAATGTGTAATAACAGCCCATAATGCAATAAATATTGATATAAAAGCATGATGCAAAATGGACGTATCAAGATACCATCTTGTTATATCATATTATGATTGTTTTGAGAAAGTGTTGTCATCCGAGATTTATTATTATTGCTCGCTAGTTGATTATGCCATTGATATGAGTAAACATAAGACCTAAGTGTTATTGTGAGTATGGTTAGTTCACAATCTTTGCTGAAACTTGAATGTTGGCTTTACATATTTACAACAACAAGAGCGAACAGAGTGTGTAAAAGTTTTTCTTTATCACTTTCAGTTAATCAACTGAATTGCTTGAGGACAAGCAAAGGTTTAAGCTTGGGGGAGTTGATACGGCTCCAACATATCTACTTTTCCAAACACTTTTGCCCTTGTTTTGGACTCTAACTTGCATGATTTGAATGAAACTAACCCGGACTGACGCTGTTTTCAGCAGAACTGCCATGGTGATTTTTATTGTGCAGAAAACAAAAGTTCTCGGAATGACCTGAAAATCCATGGAGATAACTTTTGGAAAATATAAAAAATACTGACGAAAGAATCTAGGCCAGGGGGGCCACACCCTGTCCACGAGGGTGGGGGGCGCGCCCCATCCCCCTGGGCGCGCCCCCTATCTCGTGGGCCCCCTGATGCTCCACCTACCTCAAATCCAACTCTATATATTCCATTTCACAGAGAAAAAATCAGAGAGAAAGTTTCATCGCGTTTTACGATACGGAGCCGCCGCCAAGCCCTAATCTCTCTCGGGGGGGGGGTGGCTGATCTGGAGTCCGTTCGAGGCTCCGGAGAGGGGGATTCGTCGCAGTCGTCATCATCAACCATCCTCCATCTCCAATTTCATGATGCTCACTGCCGCGCGTGAGTAATTCCATCATAGGCTTGCTGGACGGTGATGGGTTGGATGAGATTTACCATGTAATCAAGTTAGTTTTGTTAGGGTTTGATCCCTAGTATCCACTATGTTCTGAGATTGATGTTGCTATGACTTTGCTATGCTTAATGCTTGTCACTAGGGCCCGAGTGCCATGATTTCAGATCTGAACCTATTATGTTTTCATGAATATATGTGAGTTCTAGATCCTATATTGCAAGTCTATAGTCACCTATTATGTGTTATGATCCGACATCCCCGAAGTGACAATAACCAGGATACTTCTCGGCGATGACCGTAGTTTGAGGACTTCATGTATTCACTATGTGTTAATGCTTTGGTCCGGTACTCTATTAAAAGGAGGCCTTAATATCCCTTAGTTTCCTCTAGGACCCCGCTGCCACGGGATGGTAGGACAAAAGATGTCATGCAAGTTCTTTTCCATAAGCACGTATGACTATATTCGGAATACATGCCTACATTACACTGATGAACTGGAGCTAGTTCTGTGTCACCCTATGTTATAACTATTACATGAGGAACCGCATCCGACATAATTATCCATCACTGATCCAATCCCTACGAGCTTTTCACATATTGTGCTTTGCTTATTTACTTTCCAATGCTACTGTTACAATTACTACAAAACCGCTATCGTTACTTTTGCCACTGTTACTATTACTATCATACTACTTTGCTACTAAATACTTTGCTGCAGATACTCAACTGCTAATACTTAAGAATATTCTTTGGCTCCCCTTGTGTCGAATCAATAAATTTGGGTTGAATACTCTACCCTCGAAAGCTGTTGCGATCCCCTATACTTGTGGGTTATCAGCTCACACCCCAACGCTAGGATGATGTTATCCAAAGGGCTCAAAGGTTGATCTAGTGGGATTCTCTTCTCTGTTGGTCTTCAAAGAAGCAAAACTGTGTATCACTCTCCACTACTGAATCTGAATATATTGCGGTTGGATCTTGTTGTGCTCAACTTCTCTGGATGAGGCAAACTCTGAAGGACTATGGCATCAACATGAATAATGTGCCCCTCTATTGCAATAATGAAAGCGCCATCAAGATTTCTCTCAAGCTAGTTCAACACTCAAAGACAAAGCACATTCAGATCCGTCATCACTTTCTCAGAGATCATGTGTTGAAGGAACACATTGATATCATTCACGTCAACACTGAAGAGCAATTGTCAGATATCTTCATGAAGCCCTTGTATGAGAAAGGTTTTGCAAGCTTCGGTGTGAATTAAATATCTCAGAATTCGGAAATGTCCTGCAAATGGACACACATCCTATTGATGACCTAGGTGTGCAACACACAAAGTAACATACACTACAAAAAAATACACTACCATGATGATACGTGTTTGTCACACTTGGTCATATTTTTTGTCATGCATGTACATCTATGATGATTTTTTGACAGGATCAAGATAGTCATACCTGTGCTGTTGTAGAAGTGTTCCATGACATTATGAAAATTATCATCACGGAAGTGTCCACTTCCATGATGATAAATCACACGTCATAGAAGTGCTTTTGTCAAGGGTGGCCGACACGTGACATCCACCATAACGGCTGGTCGTTAAGCTATCGGGTCCGGTTTTGGATCCGATAACCCGTTAACAGCCCCGACCAATGGGGATTTTTGACATGTAAAATCATCATTGGTTGGAGGAAACACGTGTCGGCTCACCATTGGGACAGATGTCATCCACTCATTGGACCGAAGGCGCCTATGATAAGTCGACATGTGGCACGGCCCAACAGAGGCCCATTCCTGTGAAAAGGCCGACCCGTTTGACTCGGTCAAAAGGTGGCGGCCTGGCCCATGGAAAGCCTGTTAACGACATGTTCGTATATAGCCCATTTAAAGCCCGCTAACCCAGGGCCCGTTACGACCTATCCGAATTAGGCCCAGTAGCGTCATCTAGGCCATCCAATATGATTCCAGCCCGTTTTAACTTCCGGCCCATGTATGGCCCATGCGTCTTTTGTCCCATATGAGGCCCTTTGTAACTCTTGGCCCATTAACGGCCCATGGTGAAACTGGCCCGTAATGAACAGTGTATCACTTTATACCCATTAACGGACCATTATTCCATTGGGCCGTTTCCAGCCCATGCTATCTTTCGGCCTTCTCAGGGCCCATTTATTCTTGGGCTCATTTCCAGCATTCGGTTACTTACGGCTTGTTACTGCAATTTTCTGCTTGTGGGCCAAATTCAGCCCATGGTTATAGTCGTCCCGTTTATGGCCTGTTAATATGTTGGGCCGTTTTCATAGCATCGTCAAATACGGCCGATTAACGACGGCCCGTTATGGTCGGCCCACGAACGGACAATTCCAACTCTAGCCCGTTTACAGCCATAATGCAGTCTGTTATTGGCCCTTGTTTGGCCAATCGATCATACGGCCCGTAGAAGGCCCATTGATGATACGACTCATAGAAGGCCCATTGTTTCTATGGCCCGTAGAAGGCCCATTGTTTCTATGCCCCGTAGAAGCCCCATTGTTTCTACGGCCTGTAGGAGGCCCGATGTCACTACAGTAAATATGTAGCCCATGGTTATTGTGGCCTAGTTTTAAAAATAGGTTATTCAGGCCACTAGCAAACTGCGGAAAAAGAACTACACTAACTACAAGCAAACAAATAAACAAGACAACAAGGAAATAAATAAGCAAACAACTTATGCTAGGCTTTCACGGTTATTACACATATTACATCCACTGGGCATCAAAGTTCGCCACCGGTGCAAATATAGGGAACAAAGCAGCATATCATATACACTGGTTGTCAAAGTTGGTGACCAGTGCAAATAAAAATCGCAGCAAAACAAGTCCAGAACTGAAACCACTTCAAAAGATCTCAAGAAACAATATCCTGGGTACCCATAATGCTGGCAAGATGCTTGGCAAGCTTATTAACTTTCTCTTGTTTGTCGCTTAAATCCTCCAGCGCTTGCTGTTGCACCAGAAAGTATGCATCTGAATTCTGCAGGGACTTCCTAAGTCCTTCAACTTCCTGTCGTAGCACATCTGATCGATGTCTTTCAACTTGGAGTTGAGACTTAAGAAGACGAACTAATTCAAGCAGCAAGTTTGAAGAGCTTGTGCTAGCAGTAGTGGCCAGTAACTCGAACACTACATCAAGACATGACTTTTGGATTCTCTCACTGTCATCAAGATAGTTTTTATCAGCTTTCTTGGAGACCAATAGGGATGTCTCACTATCTTGAACCTTATCTGCATTACTTCCTTTACCATTGCATAACGAGGTACTGTTCTCCAATATTTTGTCCGCATTCTAAAAGAGAAACAAGCAGACACATCACATGTTTACCATGTTGTATATGAAACTCATTTTGGTAAATCAGTTCAGTAGTAAAGTGGACAGGATAACAACATGAAACAAACATATATCTATGTACCATGGTCACTTTATGGTCTATATCATTCTAGTTTTTGTTGCCAAATCAAGATAGAGACACGATTCAAATAATATTTGTTCAAGACAAAGCAGAATAGACAAAATATAAGCATGGGAAACTATAGAGCAATAACAACACTTGTAATGTGCATGACATGAGAACATAACTGTTTATTCAATTGAAACTAAATTCAACATAGAGCAAGTTACAACAGGAAACCAGTTAAAGAAACAGGTTTGACATACCTGTTGCGCCATTGGTGAGTTTCAATTCCATCCTTCAAATTTGAAAATAGTTGGTATGAGTAAATACAATGATGCAAGAGCAAAGGAGTATGAACCATAGCTACGGAACCTGACCTGAGAACAATTCTTCTTCTCCTTTAAGTGTTGAGTTGGGATTCAGAGTGGTGGTCCTCGTGTTTTGGGCACTTCAGTTCCCTTACTAACTGCTCGTGTTTGGGTGCTCTATGGTGGAGAGGGTGTTGTGTCAACTGGAACTGGGTTACTATCTGCTGGGGTTGGGGTTAGAAGGGGTGCAGCTGGTTCTCTGTCGAACTGGGTAGGGGTACAATATCCGGAGTCTGGGTTATGTGTGGTGGGGCTGGTTCTTGTGCAAGTAGAACCATGGTTCTATCTGTATCAACTGGTAGCACTATCTTTTCTGAAGACCGTGTTGTTACTCCCTTAGATACTGCCATCACCCTCTCCAATTCAAATGGCTGATAAACAAGAAAAGTAATTGAATGTACAGACATTCTATGATAGACAGGTGCAATGGATAGTGTGGAATAAAAGAGGGCATGAAATAATTCACATTTATGTTGTCTAACCAAACAGGATAGCATGATACAATTTCACATATATGATGGCTAACTAAACAGGATAGCATGACACAATTTCACATTATGATGGCTAACTCAAAAAGATGGAAAGACATACTTCAAAATATGATGGCTATGTAAACAGGATGACATGATATAACTATATAATGTGTTTCTTAAATAGGTTGGCATGCCATAATTCACATACATGCCGCCCATGGAAACATGATAGCATGATATAATTCACGGATAGAATGACATAATTCAAAATATGATGATTAAACACTAAACATGATGAGATGATATAACTATATGATGTCTTTATTAAATGGGTTGCCATGCCATAATTCAGATAGATGTTGTGTATGTAAACATGATGGCATGATATAAGTCAAATATATGATTTGTATAGTAAGCAAGTAAGCAGATGGCAATCCATATATGATGTAAAAACTAAGCAATGCAAGACACCATGCATGACATGGGTAATATAACCCTGCCAAGTTTGAGCATAGACCCCAGGGGGAAATAGGACTGGTCATCAGTCTCTATATCCTCCTCTGAGGAGCTCTCTATAAGCAGCAAGATGTCTGCTTTAGCAGGTAGCATTGTCTGCTCTAAATACCTTGTTTTCACTCCAGATACTTCCATCACCGCTTCAAATGGCTGATGCACAGGAAGAGTAGTTGAATATACAAACATTGTCGACAAATGGAACACGTAATACAAAAAAATGATAGCATGATATAATTCACATACATGATGATTGACTAAACAGCATGGCATTGCATAATTCACATATATAATGCCTTTGCAACAAGATAGTATTGCATAATTCACATATATAATGTCTTGCAACAAATGGCAACGCATAATTCACATATATGGTAATCAGACACTAAACAGGTGGCATTCACACAAAGCATGTTTAAACAAATCAAATGACATAGCAATGCAAGACACCTTACGCACGATATGAGCAACATAACCCTGCCAAGTTGGAGCATACACTGTCGGCGTTCTGGGAACGGGGGTACCCAGACCTGCCTGCCTGCGGCCTGCAGCGTGGCTCAAGGAGTGGCCCAGTACGGCCCATCTTCGTCAACACAAGCTCAAGGCCCTCGCGAGGGGCCAAGCCTCGCGGGGCGGACGACAGGAAGCTTCCTCAGGTGCAGCCTCGTCAGGCTGGCTCACGAGGAGGCGGAGAGATCAAGGCGGGGTACCTCACGAGGTGCCCGTGACGCAAGCCATGACGACGGAAGCCAGGTGGGCGCCGGCCTGCGCAGTGTCCTTCTTTCCCCTTTGGTGCAAAGGGGGCAAGTACAGGCCAAGGTATCAAGCAAAGGCTACTATTTTGGTGCAACAAGACCAAGACCAGCAAAACGACAGGATGGAGGTTATCATGGAGCCCAGGAAGGCGTCATCGTCAGAGTCCTTGGCAGGCGAGGACCAACTTTAGTCAGGATAAGTGTACTGGATGTTCCCCTTCAAAATGGCCAATTGTTGGCGCCCTTCCCGCTCAATATTTGGGAAGAGGACCAGGGCCTCGCTCTATAAATAGGACTGGCCATTGGACAGATCGCACCAGAGCCAGAACCACCACACCAACACAAGAACTCCCCCCTCGCGAGGCGGTTCCTTTGTATTGTTCATCATCAGCCCCTGAGGCAATCCACACACCACACACTGGAGTAGGGTATTACACCACAATGGTGGCCTAAACCAGTATAAACCTTGCGTCCCTTGTGTTGTTCTTCGTGTAGCCTAGATCCTTTGCGAGGCGACAAGACGTGAGTTGGTAGGGGAGTGATCTCCGTGCGCACCCCAGAGTTCGAACCTTAAGGGTCTGCCGGAACTCGATATCCGACATTTGGCGCGCCAGGTAGGGGTGCGCCGGAGTCACGTCCTCCGCTGTATGCGTTTTGTCATCTGTCGCATCCATGTCTGACGCTTGTCGAGCCCGCGCCGAGCGTCGGACTGCTCTCGCCACCCGCGTCGCCCAGACGGCGCCCGTCGGCGGACGCCCCCGTCGTTCCTCGTCGCCTGCCGCCAACGCCGCCACCGCCCTGACGGGGAACGAGCAGCAGGCCTCATCACTGCATCCTTTGTTGCAGCGAGAAGGCCACACCGCCACCCTGTCGCTGACTCCAGCCGGTTCATCCTCCCATGCCCATCGCGCCCCGCGGTCGCGCACGCCGCGCTACTCCTGGCGCAAGAGCTCTTGTACTACCGTCCCGTCGACGACCTCTACGAGGACTGGCTTGCCCGCATCACCGAGCTCGTCAGTGCTGCAGGGGGCTCTCCTATGCCCTCTCTCTCGCTGCCTCGCCCTCCATCCTGCGCAGGAGGCATGGATCAGGAGGTGCCTCCACCACCTCCTCCCAAGAAGGCATCCTGGCTCCACGACGCGCGGCCTCGGGACGAGACCCACCGTGTCCGGTGCCCGCGCGACAAGAAAAGAGCTGCCAAGAGATCCCTCGTCCCCAAGAAGCTACCCGCATGGTCCCTGCACCGGCACGCCATGACCGTGCTCCTGCTCCAGCGTGCCAAGACCCCGCATTGCTCCTGGCGGCAGCGCATGGAGACCTCCAAGATCAAGCCCTTCGTCACCAAAGGCCTCCTGTGGCCACTGCAGGCTGCCGTGCCTTCATAGCCAAGCTGCGCAGCGTGGCCTGGCCGGGCAAGTTCAAGCCCGATCTGTCTCCGCGCTACGATGGCACGGTTGACCCTACGGAGTTCCTCCAGCTCTACGAGCTGGACATCGAAGCCACCAACGGGGACGAGAAGGTCATGGCGAACTGGTTTCCCATGGTGCTTAAGGACGGTGCCCGCACCTGGCTCCTGGCACGATTTCCTCCTGGGACGAGATGCGCACTCGCTTCATCGCCAACTTCCAAGGCACTCGCGACCGGCCCCCGGCCATGAGCGACCTTCGCCACATCAAGCAACATCCAGGAGAGACCCTGCAGAAGTACATCCAGCGTTTCAACAACGCTCGCCTCAAGATCCCCAGGGTGACTGAGGAAGCCATAATCTCAGCCTTCTTTGACGGCGTGCGTGACATCAAGATGAAAGAAGAGCTAGCAATCCATGAAGACCTGTGCACATCCCTGGAGCTGTTCAACTTGGCGACCAAGTGTGCCATGGCCGAGGAAGGGCGCCTCTCCCTCCTTGGGCAAGGTTAGGGGGCTCTCTCCTGGAGGGCCACCGCCTTTTCCAAGGTCACGAGGGTGGCACTCGGGCACCACTTGCAGGCGTGCTTAAAACCACGTTTCCCTCAGGAAGGAACGAGGCAAGGAGGGCCAAGCCCTCGGGAGTTCATCGCGAGAAGCATTCAGGAGCTGCAGGAGTCAAGAGTCATGAGTGGCAGCCGCCGCTTACCCGCCGCAGCTCCCATCCAGGCAAGGATGGTGGGCTGTGTGTCTGCATCGACGTACCAGGGCTCAACCAAGCCGCATCTCAAGAGCGCCTCTGGCCTTCGCGCGTGGGGCGTTGTGAGGGTCCACCTCATAGCTATGTTCGCATGCCTTTTGGCCTGCCGAACGCGGCTGCCGCTCGTCAGCACCTGCTGAGGAGCATTCTGGAGGCTCGGGAGGTCAGGCATTCCGTAGTCCTGGCAGATATGGAGATGGCCCTTGAAGAGCCGCCTGCGCCCCCGGAACCTCCCGAGGCTCCAGGGCCTGGGGGCTCGTGAGGATCGGCTTCCGCAGCGCACGTTGTCCGCTACTTCAGCATTCCTTCGTCTCCAACATCATCAGGTGACATCTTCC
This sequence comes from Triticum aestivum, assembly GCF_018294505.1. Lineage (NCBI taxonomy): Eukaryota > Viridiplantae > Streptophyta > Magnoliopsida > Poales > Poaceae > Triticum > Triticum aestivum. The sequence goes on from NC_057798.1 coordinate 237,209,959, forward strand.
GAGTTTCATTTTCAGCTGGGAGCGCCCCCAAGGCAGCATCATTCCCAGGCCACGTGGGTCCGTCCCTGCAGCATGTATCTCTTTTGTTCATGCCTTTAGGTTACTTTATTGGGGGCGCCCCTCAGGCTGCATTATCCCCAAGCCACTCGGGCCTGACCCTGCGGCATGTATCTTTCTCGCATCAAGTCAGGTCGTGCATTTGACCCGGCATGATTATTACTTGATGCCTGTGACGACGCCCTTATTCCCTCATGCTAGCCGCTTGCACGTTAAAAGGGGGGTACCTGAGCATCATGACTCACAGGCTCTTACTGGCTCTCCAGCCCTCACCTCCTGGCCTTGTCCACGGCATCGCGACCTGGCATACCAGCGATGCGCTCGAGGGCTGGGACCTGAGGACGCAGAGCGTTGGCATCTAACCAATTTTGCGGGATTACAATAAAAACAAAGGCCCAGAGCTAGGCGCAACCCGCCTTGAGGTAGGGCCCCGTAAGTCCTGTGCTGGCTCACGGGTGCCCAGATACACCTCGTCAAGCCCTACCGTGCCAGCCACGTGTCAGGGCGGGGCTGTACACGCCCCGGGGGCTCCTCCCGGAGGGGATCCCCCTCCCATGCACCAGTGGAAGCACCATGCTCCGTGCTGGCTGACGACACTGCCGAGGAGCGACTATGCCCATACACATAGGAAAGGGCTATGCTCTGCGCTGGTGATAAACAACTGAGGGTGACCCACGGCCGCATCAACCTTAGGGAGACCAGAGCTCAGTGTCCAGCCCCATCGTAACGCCTCCCCGTGGGAGTGCCATGCGAGGGGGCTGGACACGGGGGCTACGCCCGGGCGCACGCCACCCAGCCAGGCCCCTCGGGCCTGGTTCATCGCGCGCCCCTTCCTGAGCGGAGCCAAGGTACGAAGGCCATTTGAACGTCAAGGGGGACTCCTGAGCATCGCGACTCAGGAGCCTAACTAGTCACGTAGCCCCTCACTCCTTGGCCCCATCCTGGTTTCCGGTCGGGGCTAATGGCGGTTGAGGTATGCGCGTGGCCGGGGCCTGCCGACGTAGAACGGTAGATCCACTCCTTTGCCTCCCCTCCCTACTTGTTGTTCGCACGTCAAGGGGGACTCGTGAGCATCCCGACTCAGGAGCCTAACTGGTCACTTAGCCCCTCACTCCTTGGTCCCGTCCTGGTTTCCGGTCGGGGCTAATGGCGGCTGAGGTATGCGCGGGGCCGGGCCGTGCCGATGTAGAACACAAGCAAGTAGGAAGGAAAAGCGGAAATCTCAAGGAATTCAAAAGCAAATATTACAGTCCATAGGTTGTTCGCACAATGTCAAACACAAGTTTAAACGCCTCCATGAGGCATGATGCATGTTGCAGGAACTAAAACAGGACAGAAGCCGCGAAGGGGTCACTTTCCGGCGGTGCCATCACTGGCGGTGGAGTTGCGCTGGGCGGCTCCACCTCCCGAAGCCCCAGGGTTGGCAGCATCTCGCCTTGGCCTGGTGCTAAAGGCGCGGAACCTCGCTAGCAGGGCTTCCACTCGGCCCTTCACTGCCTCAGCAGCGGCAGCGGCAAGCTCGCCACTCGCAGGCTCAAGCAGGTTGTCAAGGTCGACATTGGGGTTGCGAAGATAGACGTGGGTGAGGACATGCATCAGTGCTGCAGAAGAAGGGACACGCGCCTCGGCCTCGGCCATAGGGCCAAGGCCGTCTGCGACATCTTCAAGTGCGCGGACCAGGAAGGGAAGCAACTTGGCGGGGCCTTCCTCGGTGCCAGCTAGAGGGTTTTCCAGGCTGCCATCATAAAGTGTCTTCAGCGAGGCGCGAGCCCTCTCCTCCAGCTGCGCGAAGGCCACGCGGTCCTCGGCCAAAACCCTCGCCTTGCCGTCCAGCTTGATCCTCTCCGCCTCCAACGCCTGCTCCAGCGTCTCCAACCGGTCGCAGCGTTCATCAAGCTCGGCGTCCCGGTCCCTGATAGCAGCTTCTCGAGTCTTCATCTCCTTCTCCTTCTCCTGGCAGTCACGGGCCTCCTTGGTGAGATCGTCGCGCAGGCCTTGCAGCTCGCTCTCCAGCGCCTTGCAGCGGCCCTGAACATCCGCAGCCTCACCCAAGGCAGCGTCACGAGTGGCCTTGGCTTGGAGGATGGCCTGCTTCTTCTCATCACAGGCCGTCACGGCCTGGCTCAGCACCGCTCGAGCAGAGGCGTCAGAGCGGACCCAGCCAGAGGCCAACTCCAGGCGCCCAACCACCAGGCGGGGGTCGGCGCCCTGAAGATCTTCTCGTAGCCGGTCCAGCTCAGCGGCAGCACGATCCAAGACAGCGGAAGGAGTCGGGGAAGCGGCGGTTGGCGGAGTAGGAGGAGAAGACGGTAGCGTGATCACAGCATTAGGCGTCGGGACCTTTAGAGCCCCGGCGGCCACAACGGTGACATCGGGCATGGACGCCTTGGGAATCGCCTGGGCCACGGGGGCTGGGCCCATGCCAGCGCGCCCCACCTGGCCTCGCGAGGATGACCGCGCAGGGGAGTCTCGAGCCTCACCACCTTCTTCCCCTGCGGATGGAAGCATTGCCCCAGGCGAGGCCTCTAAGGCCCCTTTCAGCCTTTTCGCTGCAGGCACCGGCCTGGCCAAAGGATGCAGACGTCAAGCCTCGGCAACTGAAGGAGGAAGCGAAACAAAAATCAAGCACTTACTGGTCATCATCCGCGGGCTCAAGCAGCCTCCGGCCAAACTTGAATCCTGAGAGCCGACTGCTGGGGTCATCCTCAGGAGACTCAGTAGCAGGGGGCACGTCAGAAGAGTTGAAGTTGGCTTCCGGCCGCCTTGGAGCCGGAGTAGACCCGCGGGGAACCAGCCCCGTCCTGTCCTTCCTCGGGACCGGGGGCGAGCTCTCCCCGCCTCGCTCGTCGCCAGCCTCGTCGTCATCCGGCATGAGGCGGAGGGCGCGGGACCTGCGCCAAGGGAGGAGCTTCCCCGACTCTCCGTCGGTCGCCTCAGAGTCATGCTCTTCTTCCTCCTCCTCTTCTTCCTCCTCCCTGCCGGAGTCGCTAGAAGATAAGTTCACCGTCGCCAGAGCCGCCAGATCCTCAGGGACTTCTGCAGGCACTAGCCCCTCCCCATTGAAGGTGGGCATGGATTTCACCACCTGCTCCCAGTCACCGCGAAGGAACAGGGGTACAGGAGCACCCTCAGGTCTCACCACGTCTCCTCCAACCAACGAGTGGAGAGTCGCGACCAGATCTTCGTCGGCCAGGGCCTCGGGGCTTAGGCGAAGGGCGGCGTTTACCTCCCCGAGCCTCCACAACGGGAGCGGGTGTTCCTGAAGCGGAGCCACCCGGTGCTCCAGGAACTCCCTCAGGAGCATCCCCCGGTCAGCTTCGCAGTCGCCAGGTTGTTTGGCCTCAGGTCCGTGTTCATCCTCTTCAACACCGGCTTTGCACGGGGATCGATGAGCTCCACACAGGACCAAGCATCAACAGCCTTAGGCTGCCCCATGGGCAGCACCAGCCGAGGGTCGATGCGCCCAACGTCCACCATGACCCACTTGCTCCGGAAGCCTTCGATCCTCTTCCCAGACTTCGAGATGGCATTCGAGCTGGAGTATACGACAAAGCTCGCGCATGCGGTGATGGGGCCGCGAGAAACTCGGAGGTAAAAGTAATGGCGCAACAAGGCCACCGAGGGCTTTACCCCAACGTGAGCCTCACAGTAGTAGGCGAAAATCGCCAGAAGAAGGACAGAGTTGGGATGGAGGTGCAGAGCCTGCAAGTTGTATTGGCGAAGAACAGCAAGGAAGAACTCAAAAAAGGGAGGCACCAGACCGGCGACGATGGCGCTCATGAAGAGCGGGTAGAAGGTGCTCCCCTTGTCTTCAGGCAGGGCGGAGCCGACCTTGAGCACAGCCGCCCCCTCGTTGCCTTGCGCCACCATCATCTGGCGCGTGAGGACGAGGTTCTTCTCCGACACGTTCGGGGGATCCAGAGCGGGTGAGTACCAGGCCCCGGCCAGAGTCTGGCGAGGCGCCATGGCTTGCCGAAGGTGCGGGATTGAAGCAGATCTGGAGGATTTCGGAAGCAAGAAGGGGGAGAGCGAGAAAGGGGATCTGGGACAATGACTGGTGAAGGCAAAGAAGGTAAGCCTGACTCGGGGCCGCCCTTTTGTCAGGCAAACAGTTGCCGAGGCGTCGTGGGGAAGTGAGGACGCCCAGGTCCAATCAACCGCCACGCGGCGCCCAAGGCCGCAGCCTGTTGGGGCCCTCGGCGCTTCGCACTTGCCCCTTTGCTTCTCTGCTAAGCCAAGTCCGGGTGCGCCTTGGGCCCGGGGGCTACTGTCGGCGTTCTGGGAATGGGGGTACCCAGACCTGCCTGCCTGCGTCCTGCAGCGTGGCTCAAGGAGTGGCCCAGTACGTCCCATCTTCATCAACACAAGCTCAAGACCCTCGCGAGGGGCCAAGCCTCGCGGGGCGGACGACAGGAAGCTTCCTCAGGCGCAGCCTCGTCAGGCTGGCTTGCGAGGAGGCAGAGAGATCAAGGCGGGGTACCTCACGACGACCGAAGCCATGACGACCGAAGCCAGGCGGGCGGCGGCCTGCGCAGTGTCCTTCTTTCCCCTTTGGTGCAAAGGGGGCAAGCACAGGCCAAGATATCAAGCAAAGGCTACCGTTTCGGTGCAACAAGACCAAGACTAGCAGAACGGCAGTACAGAGGTCATCGTGGAGCCAAGGAAGGCGTCATCGTCAGTCTTTGGCAGTCGAGGACCAACTTTAGTCAGGATAAGTGCACTGGATGTTCCCTTTCAAAATGGCCAATTGTTTGCGCCCTTCAATATTTGGGAAGAGGACCAATGCCTTGCTCTATAAATAGGACTGGCCATTAGATAGATCGCACCAGAGCCAGAACCACCACACCAACACAAGAACTCCCCCCTCGCGAGGCAGTTCTTCCTTTGTATTGTTCATCATCAGCCCCTGAGGCAATCCACACACCACACACTGGAGTAGGGTATTACACCACAATGGTGGCCTGAACCAGTATAAACCTTGCGTCCCTTGTGTTGTTCTTCATGTAGCCTAGATCCTTTGCGAGGCGACGAGACGTGAGTTGGTAGGGGAGTGATATCCGCGCGCACCCCAGAGTTCGAACCTTAAGGGTCTGCCGGAACCCGAAATCCGACATACACCTCGGGGGGAAATAGGACTGGTCATCTGTCTCTGAATCCTCCTCCGAGGAGCTATCCGTAACCAGCAAGATATGCGCTTCATTAGATAGCATAGTCTGCTCTGAAGACCTTGTTTTCAGTCCAGAATTTTCCATCATCGTGTCAAATGGCTGATGCACACGAAGAGTAGTTGAATGTACTAACATTCTTGAAAAATGTAATACGTAACACAAAAAGGATGGCCTGATATAATTCACATATAAGATGACTATCTAAGCAGGATGGCATTGCAAACTTCACATATATGATGCCTGGCTAAACAAGATGGTGTTGCATAATTCACATAAATGATGAATAAACTAAACAGATCGCATTCACACAAAGCATGTCTAAACTAGGAAGATGACATATTTGATGTATAAAGTAAGCAATGCAAGGCACCATATGCATGATATAACCAACATCAGCATGCCAACTTAGAGCGAAGACCTTAGGGGGTAAATAGGAGTGGTCTTCTCCTTCTGAATCCCCCTTAGAAGAGATATCTTCCTCTCGATTACAATCCGAAATGGGTGGTGGGGCGCTACCTTTGCGCCTACCATGGAGCAAGGTCTGCATGAAATCTTATTGCCACGCAAGGCTCGTCTCTTTTTCTCTACATGTTAAGTTCCATTGTGTACAGTAACTGATATGCATAGGAACAAAACATAGTGAGATTATGTAAGGAGTGCATGAAGAAATCCATAGTGATGGTAGCAACCTGTGGATAGACCAAAAACCAATGATAGCAGGCAGATAATGGCTTCAGTTAAAAAATACAGATAATGGCTTCATTACTGTTTGTTTCGCACCCAACATGAAACTCATAGTAGACACTAGAGATTAACCAGATAGTAGATATATACTATTGATTGTGGCCCCGATATGTACCCCACAACCATTTAAAAACTCAAGTTTGACCATTAGTTTAGAGCAGACTCAGATTCTAATCGGTGAATAGGATGATAAAGTAGCATGTAATATTAAGCGATGCATAACATAAGCAGACACGAAAGAGTGCGACGTCTCTTGCGGAGCCGTGTAGTCGTCGAGGTCATCTGCTCGGTTGATGATGGTAATGCAGTTGTCATGGCTGCCGGTGGCGGGGAAGAAGATCTGAGGCGGTGAAAGGCAGTCTGGAGGCTGGATCCCTGCTATGATGGACCCTTCTATCGTTGGAGCAGCTGAGCTGGGGTGGACAACGGCGCAGCAGGAATGGGACAAACCGTGCAAGGTTTTATTTGGCAACTATCTGTAAGAGAAGTAATCTTGTAAGGGCTCGTTTGAATTGGAGGATTCTAACAACGTAGGGGTAGGAAATACACAATAATAGGATAGGAATGCACGTGCAAAACAGAGAATTTAAAAACACAGGATTTCTGCCAATCTGGGTGTTTGGTTCACAAGAATTGGAAGATCACAGGATGCAAAGAAGCATGGTGAGATTAAGTCAAACCACAAGAAAACGTACTTTTATAATGCTATTATGCTACTCTCTCTTCGTCTTGTGCTTCATCAATAGGAATTTGAAAAGAAGGACAAGTGGATACTAAAATTCCTACGGTTTTTATTTGAAGGCGACACTAAAGGAACTATCGGATTTCGGGATCCGGCAACCCATGAGAGGTTCAAACACTGGGGTGCGTGCGGAGATCTCAACCTGCCCAGCCTGCCTACTCGCGATCCTCCCTAGCCTAGCGCGTAGAGTTCACAGAGACACAAAGACACAGGGATTTATACTGTTTCATGCCACCGTTGTGGTGTAATACCCTACTCCAGTGTGGTGTGGTGGATTGCCTCAGGGGCTATGGATGAACTAGTAAAAGGATGAACAAGCCTTAGGAGGTGAGGTGTTCTTGAGCTGGTTTGGTGCTCTACTCGCTTTGGTTTTAATCCATCCGTTTCTATGGTAGTGGCTAAGCCCTATATATAGTGCCTTGGTCCTCCTCCCAAATATGAGCGGGAAGGGATTCCACAACGGTGGGATTTGAAAGGGACAAGTAGTACAGTCTATCCTGACAAAAGTAGTCTTCGCCTACGAAAAGCCTCTGGTCGTGACGCTGCGGTGGGCTCGGTGATGACCTCCGTCTTGCCGTCCTGGCGGTCTTGGTCTCATTGCACCAGAATGGAAACCTTTGGCTGCTTCCTCGGGACTCCGCGCCTGTGGCTTGCCTCCCTTGCACCAAAGAGGAAACCTGCGCCCTGTGCCCGCCTGGCCTTGGTCGTCATGGCTCACATTAGCTGAGCCTCATGAGGTAGCTGCATAGATCTCTCCGCCCCTCAAGAGCCCTCCTAAGGAGGCCAACTCCTTCAGGGGTCTTGGCATCGTCCGCCTCGCAAGGCTCGGCCCCTCGCGAGGGTCTTGCTGTGTTGTTGTTGAAGCTGGGCCGTACTAGGATGTTGATGGAGCCACGTGGTGGGCCGCAGGCAGGCAGGACTGGATACCCCCAAGTCCTGGACGCCGACAGTAGCCCCCGGGCCCAAGGCACGCTCGGACTTGGCTTCCAGGCGAAGCCAGAGGGCAAGTGCGGAGCGCCGCGGGCCCTAACCGCCTGCGGTCTTGATGACGCGTGGCGACTGATTGGACGGGGGCGACTCCACTTCCCCATGCTTCCTAGGCAACTGCTCTAGTCTGACAAAAGGGGGTGCCGCCTACCGCCAGGCTTTCATTGCTCCTCTTCATCTTGCTCTAGATCCCCTTCTCCCAGCAGCGGAAGAGCTCACCAGATCCGTCGATTCACCACCAAATCTTCTGCCTGATGGTCGTCGAAAAGGCCACGACTTCCTCCTCGGCCGCCGGCGCCGCCTGGTACGAGCCAGGGCTGATGGCGCCCTGCATGACATAGGAGAAGCTCCAGACAACGCTCCTCCTGACGGCGAGCGACGAAAATGAGTGGGGGGAGACCATGCTCCGGGTCGCCACCGCTGTCCCGAAGCCCGCGGGCAGCAACTTCTTCACCTTCTTTATGCACAGCATCTCCTCCGGGCTGGTACCTCCGTTCTCCCCTTTCTTCTTTGCCATCCTTCACCAATATGGTCTCCATGCGCTCCACATTCATGCCCACTCCATCCTCCTTCTATCCCTCTTCGCCTTCTATTGTGAGGCGTTCATGGGGGTGCTGCCCTCCGTCGCCTTGTTCTGCCATTTCTTCTATCTTCGCAAGACCGGCGACAATCTGGTCGGGTGCATCGGTTTTGTTGCGGCGTGGGGTGGCAATGCAATCTCCCGCGCCGGGAAGAAGGTGGATGATGCCGTGAAGAGGTGGGTGTTGATGGATGACATGAGCTCCTAGAGCTCGCTGGAGCTGCCGACCGCATTCCCCGTCTCCGACAAATGGTGGAAATCCAAGAAGATCACCGACCCTGTCCTAACGTTGTTTGTGAGGACGATGGACAAGGAGCTGAAGAACGCGAAGCTGATGGGGGCTATGCTCATCAGGGAGTTCCTGAGGTAGCGCGTTGCACCGCTTCAAGACCGCCCCCGTCCCTTGTGGAAGCTTGGTGGTGACGACGACAAGATTTGCCTGTGCCGAGATCCCCTTCCTGAGGAGGAGCTAAACAAGGTGCTGCTCTACCTGACGGGAAGGGATCTAAGCGATCCTCCGGAGGGCTGGCTCCCACTGTACGACCGTGACGACGCCGAGGAGGTCATCGCGGCCATGCTTGTCTTCGTCGAGCTCGGGTTTGTGCGGCTGGGGTCTTCCTTGCCGCCTATTACCTTGGTGCTCCTCTCCTCCGACGGCCAATCCTCCGAGGCCATCGAGAATGAGGTCATGGACGAATTCTATGCCCCGGAGAAAAGGGAGCTCCTGTGTGACCTGCCAGACAGCAATGATGACAGTGAGCCCCCGGTGGTGGAGGTGCCGCGCCCTCCAGGAGTCGCCATGAGGTTTGCGGTGGCCTCCTTGAATAAGCACAAGCGACCAGTTGTGAAGAAGAGCAGGACCATGGTCATTTTTCCGGGCAGCAACCCACCTTCGCCGATGCCGCCCCAGGCGGCGCCGACCGCAAGCTCTCCTGCTCCCAAGGGCTCGACGCCAGCTGCTCCGCCTCAGCGCCTGCTGTTGAGCATGAAGAGGCACTACGCCTTTGTTGACTAGTAAGTTTCTTCCTTATCCTTGCTTGTTGGTTCCTGAAGTGGTGCTTAGCATACTCTCTTGTCGTTAGACAGCAGCCGTCGAAGAAACAGAAGGAGGGTATGGAGATCGCCGCAGCCGCGAGCGACGGCATGACCTCCGCAGCCCTGGTGAAGAAAGGTGCCGCTGCCTCCGGCACCCCAGAGGTGACGCCATCTCCGGAGGATTTGGATGGCCATCCTCAGGAGGTGCCGGTGCCTTCGGCGGGCCTGACCCCTCCAGCACCTAGCCTTGTCGCGGCTGCTGGGGGCAACCAGCCTCCGGAGCCCCCGATCCTTCATGAAGCTGAGGTTTCTTCTACCTTGTCGCCGAGGGCATCTCCTCCCTTGCCCAGCGTGTGGCCGAGCCGCGGTGTTCCTGCTGCCTCTGGGACCCTAGACGAGGCAAGGGTGGTGCTGGACCTCCTCCAGGGTGAGATTCAGGGCTCGGATTGTCGTTCGGTTCAAGGTCGCCTCGGGTTGATCTTTGGTTGGCTCAGGTCTGACGCGTCTATTTGCGTGGCCTGGGGCTCTGCGGAGGAGGCCTAGAAGGCGCTTGGGGTGGCAGCCACGGCGCGCGACCTGGCGCAGAAGGAGGCCACAGAAGCTGAGAACCGGTGCCGTGCGGCGGAGGCTGACCTGGAGACCCTCCAGGATCAGTAGGCCACCCAACCCAGCCAGCTCCAGGAGCGCAAGGAGAAGCTGAAGGCCCAGGAGGCTGCTTTCGCCAGTCGGGACACCAAGGTGAGGAAGACGGCTTTAGAGCAGGCTGGGGAGCACGATTGCCTGGTGAAGCTGAGGGAGGAGGCGGAGGCAGCCCATGCGGCCCTTATCGAGGCCAAGAAGGTGGCCGCCATGGAACGCGACACCATCTCTTCCCTCGAGGCGCGCTTCCACAAGGCCTAGCAGGCGCTCTTTGGAGATGGTCCCTCGGGAAAGGCAGTGGTGACGACCCCAAGGGAGAGCCCTGCTGCTCTGCTTCCAGAAATCGTGGCGGTGCTCGAAGATGCTGTCGATGGGTTTACATCCCTGGTGGAAGGCGATGCACGCTCACTTTCTTCCTCAGCTCTGACGTGCGTCTTCAGCCATCTTTATCTCTAGGATGCCAGCTTCAACCTCTCCTCCTTTCTTGCTCCGGTGAACGCCGACTCCCGGGATGCTGCTGCTACCGCTGTGAAGAGCTTTGTGGACGCCATGCTGAACAAGTACATGGTGGTTGGCCCTCCAAGTGAATCCGGTGGGACGAGCGACGCGCCTGGCGACTAGGATCCGCTGGTGACCAGCAGTGATGCCCATGTCTGAAGAGGTGGCTCGGAGGTTTTTGCTTTTGCCTGTTTATCCTGCACCATGCAACATGCCTCGGGGAGGCGTTTAAAACTATTTGCTTGGAACAATATGTCTTGTAATAACTAGATTATGCTCCTTTAACTTTTCCGTTTGCTTTATTGTTCTGCGTCGGTAGTGCTAGGCCCCACAGGTACCTTAGCCGTTGTTGGGCCGTCTGGATCACGAGGACGAGCCCAAGAGGTGAGGGGCTACGAGACCAGTTAGGCTCCAGAGTCGCGATGCTCAGGAGTCCCCCTTGACGTGCGAACTACTTAGGAAAAGATGTAGGGGCAAGCCTTGATGTTCTGCGTCGGCAGGGCCCGGCCCCGCGCGTGCCTCAGCCGTCGTTGGGTCGTCCGGATCACCAGAACGAGCCCAAGAGGTGAGGGGCTACGGGACAAGTTAGGCTCCTGAGTCGCGATGCTCAGGAGTCCCCCTTGACGTACGAACGGCTTGAAGGAGAAGGGTGACAACCAGGTCTTGGCGTTCTGCATCGGCAGAGCCCGGCCCCACGTGCACCTCAGCCATCGCTGAGTTGTCCGGTCACTAGGACGAGCCCAAGAGGTGAGGGGCTATGTGACCAGTTAGGCTCCTGAGTCACGATGCTCAGGAGTCCCCCTTGACGTACGAACAGACCATCCTACCTTTCCCTCACCGAGCTCTCACTTGGGAGGGGTGCACGAAGATCAGGCCTGTAAGGCCTGATGAGGTGGGATACGCCAGGCGTGACCTGAGCATAGCCCCCGTGCCCAGCCCCCTCGCGCTACCTTCCCGAGGGAAAGCAGCATGGTGAGACTAGTCACTGACCTGGAGGCTCCTTGAGTTTAATGCGGCCGTGAGGCCACCCCCAGTTGTTTATCACCAGCGTAGAGCATAGCGCTTTCGCTCTTGCATGAGCATAGCCGCTCCTCGCCAGTGTCGACGGCCAGCGTAGAGCATGGTGCTTCCACTAGTGCGTGGGAGGGGGCTCCCTCTGAGGAGAGCCCCTGATGCGTGTACAGCCCCGCCCTGGCACGTGGCTTGCACGGCAGGGCTGGAGGAGGTGTATATGGGCAACCGTGAGCCAGCGCGGGACTCACGAGGCCCTACCTCAATGCGGGTTGCGCCTGGTCTTGATTGGGGGATGCTTGAATTCGTCCTGCGAGATGGTTAGGCAGCCTATGCTGAATGAATTTCCAGAGGCTATTGCATGAGAAGGTCAGACACCAATGACTCCAGGAGGTGACGTGAACGGGGCCGGCCTGCAAGACAGAGCTCAGCCACTGGGTTTATCGACACTACAGGGACGGACCCGAGCATAGATGTTGTGCCCAGTCTTCTCATGCAAAGATCCTGAAGAAAGACAGCCAGTGCGCGCTTCCCATGGCCATGGGGGCACCATGTCGCGCGCCCTTGCTCATCCATCACGATTAGCTCATGCAATAACAAGGCACCATGAGCCACGGGAGGTGACATACACGGGGCTGGCCCGTGAGCCAGAGCTCATCTACTTGGGTTTAGCGACGCCGCAGGGACGAACCCGAGCACAGACGCTATGCCAGTCCTTAATCATGAGGCGGTCATGGGAGGGTTCGCAAGGGTGCGAGACATTCTTAGCGATGAAGCGCTGGTCGGGCAGTTGGTAATTCGGAAGTAGTTTGCAAAGGACTGTAACTGGCTCTGATAAAATGCAAAAGAGATACATGCCACAGGGACATACCCACATGGCATGGGGATGATGCAGCCCGAGGGGCACCCCCAAACTGAACGAACTAGGGAGATGTCACCTGATACTGTTGCTGAAGAGTTTGTTGAAGTAACCAAAAAGCGCGTGTTGCTGAAGCTGTTCCTCATGAGCCGCTTTGATGCCGGGCCTCGGGAGGCTCGGACGGGCCAGAAGGCTCCTGAGGGTGCTCCCCCATCTCCGTCAGGATCGCCTGGCGCCTGGCCTCGCAGGCCACTTGAGTGTCCCTCATGCAGTGCTGGAACGCCTCACCCGCGCCCGCCAGGATGAAAGGCATGTGGACGTAGCTGTGAGGCGGTCCCTCGCATCGGCCGACACGAGACGGGCACATGAGCTGCCGAGACGCGGCCCTGTTGAGCCCAGGGATGTCGATGCAGACGCGGAACTCTTTACCCTCGCTAGGGCAGTGAGCTCCACCTTGCGGCAGGCGATGATCGCCTTGCAGAACCCTTCCTTCCTGAATCTCCTCGATCGCCTCGCTGATGAACTCCTGAACGCCTGGTGCCTCACGCCTGCTGCCTACTCCTAGGAAGCGTGCTCTAAAGAGCGCCTCCACATGGTGCCCGAGCGCCACTCTCGCGACATGGGCTAGGTCTGAGGCCCTCCAGAGTAGAGCCCCCGAGCCCAGCCTAAGAGGGGCGCCGGTCACGCCTTCCTATGCGATGGGTGAAGGTGCCATGTCCGGGGACGCGAGGCTTAGCATTGCGTCCTCGAGTGATGCTTCCTCACGACACCTCTGGCTCAGCTGCAGCTTCTTTGTCTTAGGGGCGACCTCAGGAGGGAGGGCGCCGTCTTCGTCTTCCAGGTTCTCAACTGCTGCAGCTTGGAAGGTGCGCTCGAGGGATCATACCGCCATCCTTCTCTTGGCAGGCGACCGTGATGATGCCGTCGCTTCCTGGCATCCTGAGGGTGTTGTAGCTGTGGTGCATGGCCGCCATGAACTTGGCCAGTGTTGGGTACCCTAGGATGGCGTTGTAGGGAAGATGAATGTCGGCGACGTCGAAGTCGATGAGCTCGGTGCGGTAGTTCTTGCGCTCGCCGAAGGTGATGTAACGCCCCGGATCCGATGCGCCAGGTGTCTGCCAGTCATTCTCCACCGTTGCCATGTCATTTGCTTGCGTGTTGCATTTTACCATGTCATCATGTGCATTGCATTGCATACGTGTTCGTCTCATGCATCCGAGCATTTTCCCCGTTGTTCGTTTTGCAATCCGGCACTCCTATGCTCTCCAGTGTCCCCCTCTTCTCTCTTTTCATGTGCGGGTGTTAAACATTCTCGGAATGGCCCGAGGTTTGTCAAGCGGCCTTGGTATAGCACCGGTAGACCGCCTGTCAAGTTTTGTGCCATTTGGAGTTCGTTTGGTACTCCAACGGTTAACCGCGTAACAGTAAACCCCCCTTTCTCTTTGCAGCCCAACACCCTTCCAAAGTGGCCCAAAGCCCAGCAAACTCCCCTCCATGCTCTCGGTCGTTCGATCACGATCGTGTGGGCGAAAACCGCTCCTCATTTGGACTCTCCTAGCTCCCAGAAACTATATATAGGCCCTCCTCTTCCATTTTCACGGATGAAACCCTAGTCTAGCCTCCCTCCCGCCGCAGCCGGACATGTCCGCCCGTCGCCCCCGTCCAATCCGACCGCGCCACCTGTCCCGCCGCCGCCGTCCCGCCGCCGCC